>NC_077224.1:25861168-26124284 GCF_024763615.1 Phlebotomus papatasi
AAAAAAAAGAAAAGCCCTTTTTTGTGCCTCCCGGTTTTTAGCTTTGCAATTCCAGGGGAAAAGTCTTGGATGTTTATATTGTGCTGCAATTGAGGGATTAGTGTACAGACGCGGATTTCAAAGTTGAACAATCAGCACAAAAGTGGAAGTCTCGAAAGGCAAACACTCACACACTTTTTAAGCTATATTCCCTCTTTTCTGGTTTTCCTTCCTCGGGAAATCGATATGGCGGAAATGCACTGAATGCTAGTTTGTCGGTGCTTTTGGCAAAGAAAATCACTTTTGACTTGAGCCAGGAAAGTTGCTTAGAAAGGATTTTTGTGTAGAGAGAGAGAAAAAAGAGGGAGTTTGCAAAACCTTTTCACTTCTATTAAGTGCTTTATACTTTTTTTTTCAAACAGTTTTTTTTTGTATAATTTCAATATGCTACAAATGGTAATTCCAATGTATAGCAATTTCTCCGATTTATATTTTAAAATGCTCCTCTACCGAATTCTTTGACTGAGAATGAACACATTTGCAATTAATGAAACTTGAAAACATACCCAAAATAAATATATTTCTTGTAGAGTATAGTTTTGAAAATTATTAAATAAGCAAGACTTCAATTAAGAAAAGTTTTCCTTACTTACAGTACATGAAGATTATTTTATACTTTGAGGTTATGTCGGATATGTAACCTCAAAAAGCAGGTGATGTTTCGTTTAGAAAATCTGATAAATCTTTATTTTAAAGTCTGTTTAAATAGGGAGACATTTTATGCAGTATATCAGCAAGTTTCGTAAAATCTCCCGTAATGGTCCGTTCTTGAGATAAAACACTCTGTAATCTTTTATAAATCTTCCAAATGTGTCTTGGCTAAAAGAGAGAGAGTAAGCCCAAACAGAAGTAGATTTTGATTCTCCAATAGTGTCTTGGATAAAAGGTAAATGGAACTCAATTTGCACAAAAAGTCGTTGAAGTTCGAAGAATTCAAATTCAATTTCGAATTTTCATACTAAATTTTCGAACAAGGTGGGGAAAATGTATCAAATATCACACTAAAAAGTTGGCAAAGAGTTACTTAATGATTATGGAGTGATTAAATACTGGGGCAAGAACAGTAAACGTCGTTGTTCTGTTGTTTTCCTCACAAACAATGTGAAGACCGACACATTTTGACAGCTTTGAAAATTTTGCAGCTTCGTAATATTGCAGCTTCTTAAAAATCGGGTTTTGCTATTGTACGCAGTGATTCTAATCCATGGCCATATATATTCTAATACCTTGCCCAGCACGTTACGCTTCCTGAAAAATAATGAGAGCCTAGACCTTTTTCAATAAGTTCAAGAACTAAGAATAAAAGATGGGCCTAAATCTTTAAGTTTTATGTGTAATATTTTATGGTTCTTTGCGGAAAAAAACAACTAATTGCAAGTTATAGAGGGTTTGATACGATTATTATTTACGTTAAAATCTGATTCTCAAAGGGGGTTGTTTTTGTGGAAAATTCACAAACACTACTGCCTTGACAGCTCGGGAAAATCGGACTTTTGCAGCTTTGGAAAAGTATAGTCAAGTGTGCTAATCCGGGCACTTGGCTATCTGGATCGTTTATGACTAATCCACTTAATTTGGGATTTTGGCTTTCGGGATTTTGGCCTATTCGGAATTTTGGCTTTCGGGATTTTGGCGTTTGGGATTTTGGCTTTCGGGATTTTGGCTTTCGGGATTTTAACCGGGACCCATTTGTTCATATGTCTTATAGGTACATATTCCCAGTTGTATAGAAATTGTTTCGAAATTATCACGTCAACTTTTTTTACTTTTACAAGAAATTAAAACTTTAACCTACAAAAATATAATAATCTAAGGTAAAGTAATTTTAAACCAAACATAACCTCTATTACATGTTAAGAATTTTGTTCATTTTCTTGAATAATGTATTTAATTACCGTATTTGTATATACAAGTCATGAGACCATAATATATAAGATGTTTGAAAATATAAGGTTATGACATAAAAGTAACCTCACATTTAAAATATCTCTTTTATTAAGTAGAAACATGAGGGTTCTGCTTGTATACAGAGTAATTGTGAGACCATAGATCATTTTCTTTTATTTAAGCAAGAAATTTTTTAAACTGATTTTCTGGGTATAACCTGAAAATATTACACTTCTTTTAGGTTAAATGGTTATTATTTTTTGAAGTTAGATAGTACATAACCTCACATTTCAAGACAAGAAAACAACATAATAGATCCATAGATTGATTTATTTTTGTAATGATTACAAAGATTACAAATAAAGGTTTGTTAGATAGGTTGAAGGTTATGTATCAACGTATCTTTATTTTCACCTTAACCTTGTATTTTTTTAATGCTTTTTCTTATATGGTTATCAGGTTATGAATCTTTTAGGAGACATTTTGTTAGCGCGCTGATGCTATGAATACCACGTTATATTGCCAGAGTTAAGAACTTGCCCAATAACTTGTGCGTAATATCAGGAAAATTTCCATAAAATCTCTGACCCTCTCACTGTATGTGAACTTTTGCCCTTTTCACATAACAAACTCTCACTAAATGGTCACCTCCAACTGCTACGTCATACATTAACGTTTGCCACGTCATAATAGTTGTGCAATAAAGAATATTTTGGTATTTTCGAGACTTGAACTATTTTTTTTCTTGTTCGACCGGAAAATACACATTTTTCCTCAGCACAATATCTTTTTTTTTTGCTTTGCTTTACTTTTCCAACACTCTCACATACTATAAAATTTTTATATTTTGGGTGAAATTACCATAAATTTATTTGTTGACATCACTGTAAGAAATGACGCAATTTGGGGCCTCAATCAAAGGTTCCATTTGCATTAGGATTTGAGGGAGGATTGTGGGGTTAATAAAAGGTGAGAGAAGGGGCTTTACTTTTATTCCTGTAAATTACCTCTCAGGGAAATTTAGTGAGACGTGGGTTGTGGCACGAAAGGAAAGAAGCAGTGGCATCATTAGAGAAGGGAAGTATCATGGAGGTATATATACTGAGGAGAGAGTGTTAAAAATTCATTGTCAGAGGTTTACGAACTCACTAAATAATTCCTCAACACTTTCGTTCTGTATTTTCAACCTACACTGACTCTTCCGACATCCCTTTACCTGAATCGGGCATTTTCAGCACTTTTCCTTCACTTGAGAAATACAAGGAGATGGTTTGAGGAGTTGCGGTATAAAAACGAGTGACCAAGTGAAAATACTTGGCGATATGGGCGAAGTTTGTCAGTTTGCTATTGCTTGAAAATTCGTTTCAGATTAGGCTGTTGAATTCTATTATAACTTAAATTCATAATCAAAATGTTTCCTTTTGCATGACCAGCGAGTATATAGTTAGCTGAAAAAGATAGCGTTATCAGCATATTTTTTCTGAGTCGATTAGCAAAAATATGCTGACTGGTTAGCAGTTTTCTAACATAAATTGCTAACCAAACACATGAAAATGGCACTACCTCACCAATGTCGTTTTAAAGTTAGCAAAATTAAGCTGTAAATACACATGTCAGATAAATTGAAATCGGTTAGCAATTGGTGCTCGCTGGGGAGCGATACTAACGGTTCTGGACGAGTTTGAAGCGATAGAATGAGCGATATGTACTGAGAGATTCTTATCATTCACAAGTAGAGCTTGAAAAATTAGTTATCGGCTATAAATCAGTTCATTACCGGTTCAGAACCGATTGGAACTGGTTCAGTTTTATAGGAAATTCCAAGACCTTTCCAACGAGCCCAAACATGACCCTTTCGCTTGATAAATGCGCTCTATACTTACCATCCACATGTAGGTCTTGAAAAATTCGCAAATCTATTTGAAAAGCTAAAAAGAGACATTGGCACCGTTCAGTAATAACCTTTCGAAGAGACAAAGCCACTTGAAAGCCAAGCCAGACCTATTCGAAAATATACCAGAAGCCTAAGGTGCAAGTTCACGTACTCGCCGCTTTAGCGCTGATTGTTCTGCCATTTCGAATTTCGATATTCTTGACATTTCATTCGTCAACAAGTTTGCGCAAAAATTACTGCAAAAAATGATTTTTTGTGCAGTTTTGTGGAATTTAAGGATGGAAGAATGTCTCAAATGCTATTTCATTCAAAGAAATGTCCTTTTCATGAACTTGTTCATTTTTATGTAACTCATGGGTTTAAACGTTCGAACTTCCAACGGGTTTTTAGGTAAGTTCTCTCTGATTTACCTTCGAATCGGTAAAGGAAAAACCTCAACCGGAGAGAGCTCTCAAATCGGGAAGGTTATTCTGAACGAGAGGATTCTTACTTCTTGATACTTTCGCAAGGTGTCTGAAGTACATCCTGTTCAAATTTCGAAGTGCTCAAGTGTCAAAATGTGTTCGTTTTCATTTTATTGTGAGGAAAAACACAAAGCAACGACTTTTATTGTTTCTGCTCCATTATTTAAATCACTCCATAACCACTGAGTAACTCTTTTTTGCGAGCTTTATAGTGCAATATTTCATACATTTTCCCCACATTTTTCAAAAATTTAGTAGGAAAATTCGAAATTGAATTTGAATTTTTCGAACTTCAAGTACTTTTTGTGCAAATTGAGTTCCATTTACCTTTTATCCAAGACACTATTGGAGAATCAAAATCTACTTGTGTTTGCAACCTTGTGACTTTTCTTTAAGAGAAATGCAGAACGTACAATGCCTTTTCTTTTGTAACCATATTTTTGACATTGTAGTGAGAGTGAATGAGATATAAATCTATAGTCATCTCGCTCACTCTTATAGGCAGTTCCGAAAACATGTTTACAAAACAAGAATTATTGTGCACTGGGAATAAGGAATTCAAAAGTCGATGGATTGTAGATATAGCTGTCTTTTTGGGGTTCGAGCTAAGGAAAACAAGACTAATTTCTCACATAGTAAATCATGTGGAAAAAATGCTTTTCATTTTTATCCTCAAGAGAGAATTTTTTTTATTCAATTTTTAGCCTTTCGTGCAAGTTGGTTGAATATATAAATACAAAAAAAAGAAGAAAAAGGACTCGAGGCGGAAATGATGGAAGGATGAGGTTTTTTTTTCTTTCAACTTGAATCTATCGGCTTAAACAAATATTTCCTCTTCTATGCTATCGCTGCAAATAATCTGCTGAAGAAATCTGGTATGTACAATTTGAAGTCATGGGGTATAATAACAATCACGCAACATGACGTCATTGTTTTATCAAAATCCGTAATGAATATGAATGGGCTCTAAATCGTAAAGGCAATTTGTATTAAGCACTTTTAAGAAGTTCAAAGTTCAAGGTTTATTGTGCTCTTTTTTTCACATCAAAAATCGGTTGAAGGAAATTTAATGAAAATTCTTAACTTTCTTGGCAATTTTACTTCTCATCCTTTGGCCTCTATTTTTTTTTTTTTACTATTCTTGAGCGCTACTTCCTCAATTTTGCCTTCAAATTCTATTAGAATTATGTTGCTCTGTGTTTGTTGACTTGGACATTATGGCATGAAACAGAGTGTAAGAAGAGAAGAGCAAAAACACAGAAAGAAGTTTTCCGTCTACGTGACAAAGGAGTGAGATACACGCGAAAAGCAATGTGGTGGGGGAAAAAGGGAAATGAGGAAAAAATGTGCAAATAATCTCCAATGTACATGATGTAGTCTAAATAGACAAAATAGAGAAAAAAAAAGTTTAATGTGATGAAGGAATTCACAGACTTCATTTGCAAGTCAGAATTGCTTTATGGAATTCTGGTACATCGCATTATTTAATTTGACTAGGAATCCTTGAACAAAATTATTTTCATCTTAAAAAATTTAAAAGATAAAATGTCAGAATAGGATTGTAATGGGTTTCGCATAATTTATTTTTACGTTGACATTTTCTTAAGTTGATTATAAAAAGTGAAAGGTTGAGGGTAAAGTGTTAACTGTTTTATTTTTATTTAATGTTTCTGTGGTTAGGTGAAATAAAAAAAATTAAAGGGGTGACAAAACGTCCTATGCTTTACGAAATGCTCGAACTTGTAATTTAGATGCTATGCACCTAAAAAGTACGGGAAAGTAGGGCTACTTTGAGCTGTGGAGCTACGTTGATGTATTTTTTGCCTATATCTAAATGAAGCTGGTCCTTGGAATTATTTTAATTAGATCCACAATTGTTTTGTCTACCTTACATCATATTAAAACCAAGTTTTCCTTAGAAATATGCGAAAAAATCGTGTAAAAATGTTATTTTACAGCTCAACGTAGCTCCACTTCCTCCTACTTTCGTATCAATTACCGTTTACCAGTTCAAACCCGATTTAAACCGATTCATAAATCACTCAAAATATCCCCAAAATGGCGTAATGAAATTTATATATAGACAAAAATTACTTATCGGTTCATTCCCGGTTCAGAACTGATTGATACCGATTCCTCTCGTTCAGTAATAACCTTCCCGATTTGAGAGCTCTCTCCGGTTGAGGTTTTTGCTTTACCGATTCGAAGGTATATCAGAGAGAACTTACCTAAAAACCCGTTGGAATTTCGAACGTTTAAACCGGCGAGTGACACAAAAGTGAGTAAGTTCATGATATGGACATTTATCTTAATAAAATTGCGATTAAAACGTTTTGCCATCCTGAAATTCCACAAAACAACACAAAAATTCACTTTTTGTAGCAAATTTTTGCACACTGTTGACGATTGAAGTGTCAAGAATATCGAAATTCGAAGTGGCAGAACAATCAGCGCTGAAGCGGCGGGTATTGGAACTTGCACTTTAGGCTTCCGGTAGAGTTTCGAATAGGTTTGGCTTGGCTTTGGAGTGGCTCTATCTCTTCGAAAGGTTATTACTGAAGAGAGCCATTAGACTTATGATAAATCCCAAGACCTTTCCAACGAGTCCATAAATGACATGATTAAGTTGGGATATCTCTCTCTAGAGCCTTTTTAACCTTTGACCATGAAAGAAAAACGTTATTAAGGATGATTCAACGGTATATTTTCGTATATGGACGAAATGGAAATGTCCGTCTGGAATCCAAAAAACAAGGTATTGGAGATGGTGGACAAAACAAGATCCAAAAAACAAGATGGTGGACAAATAAGGAGCATGTTAAAGGTTCCAGGGTCGATTTATTAAACTAAGGGTAGAAATTTTGAGAGTAAAAATATCGAGGGATCATATTGTTCTCTCTGTGGAGTTCGAGCAGTAAAAATGTAAAACCTGTAGGTAATTTCAAGACCCTTCTAACGATACTGTGTTTGTTATACAAACGGTTAGGTCAGTCAACAGAAGCATAAAAAAATCTTTTTAAAATCACCATTTTGTTTTTAGGTCCAAATGGAATTGAACCTAAAGCTTTCACATTATTGAGATTATTATCTATTGCTATCTTCTAAACTAGAATATCTTTAGATGGTTTTTGTTATCTTTATCAGTTAAATAAATCAACACGGAAGATTTAAGATTAACTTCTTTTTATTTTTATCGAACATTGAAAAAAAACGTAGCTTTTTGAATAGGGGATTTTGGGGCAGAATTAGCCAGGGGTGGAATTAGATATCTGATTGTTTTACCGTACCTAAAAATACTACGGATTTCTCATAGGATTCGAATTAAGCAAGTAAGAAATGACCGGATGGCTCTAGCATACCTGTAAAGAAATGTAGTTGCTTTATCCTGTTGAAAAAGGATCGCCTTTTCTCTTTCTTTCTTCTAATCGATAATAAAATTCTTATTGTTTCAAATTAATCTAATTTATTTAAAAAAAAAACCAACAGAATAACTTAATATTCTTGGAAAACTTCTTGAAAAACAAATTCTAGCTAATTCTTAATGAAATAAAAGGGTAATAGTGACTTCCGCTTTCGAGTTGCCTGATGAATCCGCAAAACGTATTTTCCCGCTAGATGGCGACTTATGTCGTACCATCAGTTAAGGATTAAGGGCATAATGCCCTAGACACACTTGCGACTTAAGCCGAGAGACGACTTAGTGGAAAATGATGGAAATGCAGTTTGACCATTATTTCTATTATAATTTCGCTAAGCCGTCTTTCGGCTAATCCTCAGGTCTGTCAAGGCCCTAATAGACAAGAAAAACTTATAAACAGGAGGTGGCCAAAATCACCCGCAGGAGACAAAGTCACCCGTACTTACAGTACTTCAATTAGTCGTATTTTTGAAGGGGGCGTGGTCTAAAATTTTGTGTGAATAGTCAAAGGTAGTCATATATTACCTCTTCGAAAAATATTGGTTTTATCTAAACTGAAGGATTCCAGCTAGAAATTAATTTTTTTCCACATTTTTTCTAACTTTTCTAATGGATTATTCACACCCTAAAAATCAACATTTCCTCTTCAATTTTTCTAGGCCTAAAATTACATAATATTCTAAACATCAAATTTATCCACTTTTGTGACTGTTTCTACAGAAATTATCACATCCACGGAGCGACATTTGAATCACCAACAACCAATGTTGATGAACGCTAATGTGTATTTCTAGACAACATACAATTTTCCATCAAGCATTCTTCACATCAGCTATTGCTTCAAGTGCTTTCCAGCATTTTCTCTCCCTTGTCAGTCACTCAACCACTCATACACGTCCATCAGTATTATTTTCCCTTATCGACCCCCAGTTTTCCAGTGAAAGAATGAAGGAATAAAAAAAAAGAAAACCATCCACTTTAAAGCACATGTGAATAATTTCAGAGACTTTAAAAGTTTTATTTTAAAGTCTCACGCAATTTGCTCTGCCAAACACTCCCTTCTGCAATTCCAGTCTCGAAAATTTTGATCAAACAGTCGATGTTTGATGGTAAAAATTCGTACGTGCGAAAAATCAATTTAACAATCACGGACCTGTGCAAGTCCATTGCCACTGATCACATGAATGTTTGATATGGAAAATCGAGCGTTGACTCACGTTATCAGCTCAACAGGAAAGTTTTTTCCTCAGCACAGAGAATAGAAGAGGCAACTGCTGCTATTATCAATCAAATAGACATAGCTTAAGATAGATTTATGATGAATTTTCTCATAATATTTTACATTTAAACAATTGTTTAGATGTCTAGGAAAATAGGTTCTTATTATTCTTACATAAGATATGCCTCTTGCCTTTTCCAATGAATTATGTTACTCTCTTGTCTTAAGTTGTCTCGACAATAACTTCTAAGTATTTTTTTTTGGTTAAATTTCTAATAAAGTTTTGAATTGTCAGACAGTTCAGGCAGAAATTTCTCTGATAAACAATTGTGACAATTCTAATACAGGGCGAGTAGGATGAACTGCAATCTTTCAAAATTCTGTATTTTTCTTCTTTCAAAATGTATTTTATTGGTGTGAACCAGAAACAACACAGAAATCTTTGAATATTTGTGATGTGGCTACATTGAAAATGCTATTTTTTCGCATATTACTAAAGGAAGCTGGACCTATCCATAATTTAATTTTGATCCATAATTGTTTTGTCTCGTAATTTTGGTTGGCGCCCGATTTTTGTTACTGATGGGGTGTCCTAGAATATCCATTCTTTCTCGTGAAAATGTTTGTATGACCACAGCTTCAGAGCTTACTTAGGGTGAAAGGAACACCTATTGACACATTAAGAAGTCGTGTCAGGACTTATTGACATCCTACTCTGTGTACCATTTGGAATACGAAATTTAAACACCCAATCTTTATCAAAAAACGTAGACTAAGGAAGGAAAAACGTAATATTAATTACATTTTATTAGATATTTAAGAGAGGTGAAGAGGTGTTCCTTCGATTCTACTTACTTAAGTGACTGCAACGTCACTTTAAAGGACCGGGTGTCTCGGACCAACTTGCTTCAGTCCTGGCGACTCTCCGCTTGCTCTCTTTAGCACTCTAGCATCCCCAGCTGTTTAAGGATACTGTCCTCCAATTCTTTCCATTGTTTTCTGGGACGTGCTCTCATCCTTGTTCTTTCAGACTTACTGATTAGTAGTTTTCTGGGTATTCTTTCACTTGGTATTCGGTAATAATGTATGGCTCATCATAGAGGACTTCTAGAGATGTGAAAGCGATAATAGAACTTCACGTACTTCCAAACCATGAAACACAGTCGTGCTTGACTTCTGGTGACCATTCAAATATCCGAATTATCGTATGATCTTTCCCTCAGACGAATTGTTCAATTTGTAGAAGTTTTTTTTATCAAAGAAGACGTTGTATAGCAACAGCAACTGGCCACTAACGGCCAAGTGTAGCAACTTCTCCGCTCTATCAAGCCTAGATTTTTTTTTAATCATTATTAGTAAGATCTTGTCCTATGGGGATTTTGCAAGGCTTCATATTAAGCTCGTTTTTCAATAGTTGTCGAAAGGTTATTCGCGATATGTACATCTGATCTGACGTTCCAGTTGCCTTACGCTACGACACAGACTTCTTTCAATTAGCTTCTGCACTATCTGACACTATCTGACGTTCTTACAGTTCTTGAATCTTTTTTGTCTCTATAGCTCGAGCTATGCTTCAAGACTCGAAAGATTTATTCATATTGAGGTGTCTTAGAACCCTAACTATAAGGTTACGAGAATACGAAATGAGTGTCGTCCGTCGTCACAACAAAAATAAAACACTTGAATCAAAAGAGCAGAAATGACCAATCCTATATGCAATTCTCTATTAAAATAGCCCAGTCTTGCCCTGAGCGACACAGATATGGGTTGAAATTACACTTTAAACTGGTTACAATACTCATTGAAGTTATTCACGTATCTCATTGTAAGTGAGAATGAACGAGACTTGTTTCAACCTTTAAATTAATAATGCTGTGCTGACACAACATCCCATAGCTGAATTAGATCTTCCCGCATGCGGGATGAGGTTGTCAGTTCCATGTCCATGGAATCAAGTGCTGTGAAGCTCACTGGATGCAATCCGAACACCTTTAACGCCAGAAAAATTCCTGGTGACCTAAAGGGGATTCGAACCCGGGATACTTGAATCAAAGTGCGAGTACTCTATCACTTGACCCATTGAATGCCCCTGTTTCAATCCTTAAGACCGTCTTCAGACCAGAGGTTTAGCCCAGTTCCGAAGGGTTTCAAAACCTTAAACAGTAACCGATTTTATTGATTTTTCAAAATGTAATAGGTAATTTGCCCTTAATAATCCAATCCTAAGTCAAAATTTTCCAAAAAATCTTGACTGATAAGATATTAGAGAAGTTAAGCCATATAGCTAAGCCTTAGGTCTGAAGCCCGTATAAGGAGTGTTAATAGAAGCCTTGTAAGATTAAGATTTATCTATTAATAGGGTTTTCTTTTTTTTCGAACCGTTGCACTCAAGCCACTTACTTAGTCCCAGTTAGCACTCCCTATTCTCCTCTTCTATCTTAACACCCCTTAACTTGCTCTATATCACGATGCTCTGTGTGCGTTAACTGAGAGAAATCCGAAAAAGTTAAAATATCATTCCGGAAATGTTAATTTTACCCTGCATTATTGATCCTAAATTACCCTTTTTAGGTGTATTAGGGGTTAAATTAACCCTTTTCGTGTAAATTTTACCCTTAAAAAGGTGTAAAATTAACACTAAAAATGTTGATATATTTTTACACCTAAAAAGTGTTAAAGTTACGAGGAAAAAAAGTTAATCGCACCCTCTTTTTTTCTCAGTGTTCTGATACACACAGTATTAATTTATATTTTGTAGACATGCCTTGAATTGGATCTGAGCAGTAGGGTGTTTCAACAAGGAAAATAAAATTTGGCACTATTCTCACGAAGCTCTACAAGATAAGTCAAGAAAGTTTTTCTTCAACGACCATATGATCAGGCGCTGTTTAGAGGTGGCTGAACGACCCTCTCTGTAGTGTAAAATTAGAAAATTGTTCTACAAAGAGGGTCGTTCAGACACCTCTAAACAGTGTTTGATCATTATGGTCGTCGAAAAAAATCTTTCCTGTTTCATCATGTAGAGCACCCTGAGAATAGTGCCAATTTTTTTCCTTTTGAAACACCTTACTGGGCAGTAAATGTGTATTTATATTCGACCAAAGTCGATTTGAAACTAGTTAAATATGCATACGAGTACATTATACATTCTAGTTTTTAAGTACATTCCCTTTTTTTTTTATCCCATATGAACTTTGCCAAACCAAAATCATCTCGACTGAAGTATACTCTTAAATCGAAAATATTTAAGCATTTTTTTCACCCGAGAATAAATTTGGCGTGGTAATTGAGAAACACTGTATTGACGCACAGAAATATTGTTTTAGAGAATGTTCACAAGTGTTATTCCAACACTTGATACACAACAAGTGTTGCCATTAGGCACATTATAAATCAAAAAGGTTTAAACTAAAATTCACATGCTCTGATTTAATAAGCGTTCACTCAAGTCTTATTTAGACTTGTCACAAAACTCATTAAAAAAATCTTCAACACTGAAGGTAGGCTTTGAGCCTAATATTATGCTTTATGGCGTTATTCCAAGAAAAATGAAAATATTTTTTTTTAGCATTTTACTGTTCTCAAGCACTTCTGCATTATCGACATTTTTTCTGTTGGTTACTGTCTGTACTCTTTTTCCCATTCTTCGTCGTGTTGTAAATCCACCAAATAGTCGTAACGGGAATCAACACAGAGAAAGGTCGATAATGCAGACATACTTGAGAACAGTAAAATGCAAAGAAAAACATGTTGATTTTGTCATTGGAATAGCACTATTATTCCGTGCGGAGTTGTTTTAATACTTATTTCTTTAAGAATCTTCTCTCAGTGCACTCGTGGCTTTAGTATGAGTCACAACTAGTATCCCTTATTCTAACTACCATCTATACATTTCTAGGAGAAATAGCAATATTTCAGTAATTTCATAAAAAAAATACTGAACTAATTCTGTTTATCTTAAAAATAAGCAACTAGTATTGAAATTATTGGTGCTATTGTAATGAGAAATAAACATGTTTTTTTTAGCACTTTACTGTTCTCAAGTACTTCTGCATTATCGACTTTTCTTTATGATGCATTAAGAAAAAAATAGGGTGCGATTAACATTTTTTCCTCATAACTTTAATACTTTTCAGGTGTAAAAATATATCAACATTTTTTAATGTTAATTTTACACCTTATTAAGGGTAAAACTAACATGAAAAAGGATAGCTTTAACACATAATACACCTAAAAATCATAATATTTACAGAGATTTTGGTTCAATACTGCAGGGTAATATTAACATTTCCGGAATGTTATTTTAACTTTTTCGGATTTCTCTCAGAGTGGTTCCCGCCATGACTGTTTGGTGGTTTTAGAACACGGTGGGGACTGATGGGTAAATAGTCGAGGCAGGAACCAACACAAAAAAGTCGATAATGCAGTAGTACTTGAGAACAGTAAAGTGCTAAAAGAACATATTCATTTTTCATTAGAATAGCACCATAATGCTACCAGTCATGGCTAGAAGCGCTTCAGAATTATACCCCTGAAATTGGTTGCATTTTATACCACCTATCCTGTATTTTAAATGAAAACAGTACAAGATAGGGGAAGTGCTTATAATTTTGGACAGTCTGCATATAAGCATCGATATCCTAAGTTTTAAGTGCCATATTTTCAATACTAATTGACTTTTCTTGTTACTCTCTTTTCAGAAGGATTGTTTAGAAACTTGGCAAGCTATTTATCATCTCATTTTTACTAAAATTAGTTTTAATACGTTTAAAAATGAATTGATATGTAGAGGTGAATTTGACTCTTATTTTGGACAACTTGGTTATTAATTTTTACAACTTGTCTGTAAATTTGGACAGATAATCCGCCTCAACAGGATGCCCATTGTTCTTCATTTTATGAACCAATCTTACCAAGTCCTCTTTCTGTTCATGTAAGGGAAACGTAGAATGTCACAGAAGCCCAGAAACTTTCCATATCATTCATTAAAGTGAGTTGACTTCGGTACTCCAAGTACGTGCGGATTCGCTCATTCCCTGCCCTTTACGGGAGCCTTTCAAGGCATTTCTCACTGCATCTCTTTCGTAGAGATGATGCTCCTTCATTTCTCCAGGCATTTGTCCAATCTAGTCATCACAAAAGCTAAAACTTCACGAAATTTCGTGAGAAAAACACCTGTCCAAAATAAGAATCATCACCTCACTGGTGAATGTCTTAAAAAAATTCCCATTTTTCACACGAAAAATATAATTCACAAGGCAAATCTCACTTCAGGTCAAATGTACAAATCATCAGTAACGTGAATCAACACAATATTCAATGAATATTCAATAATATCACTCAAAAACAGCGAACAAACTTTGTTAGTACTTCACCAAAACTAAATAAGACTGAAGTAAGCCACGAAGTTCTGTCATATTTCTCGTAAGCAATTGCTCACACTGAATTTTCAACAAAGCAATTTCAACTCAAATCATATTCAAATTTTAACGTATTTAGTGTTAAAATCTTCCAAAAAGAACAAATATTTAGATAGAATTCATTATTCATCAAATATTGGAATAAAAATCCATCATTTTAATCAATTTATTTTTAGTGTCCAATGTTATCCTCAAAGTGTCCAAAATAAGAAACTGGACAAAATTAGAAGCATTTCCCCTATATTGTTCAGAAGATTTAGGTGGAATAATGCTCAGTGAACCCCAAAGAGCAAGAGTTAAAGTTCACATTTTCACCTGAAACTTCCACCATCGATGATGCTCAGCGGGAAATCATATAAAAAAAATACCTTTTTCTACTGCTCATGTGAGTAATTTGATTTTTTTTATTTCACACGAGTCCTTCTGCTCGTAAAACTTTCAGCGAATTTGCGGGAAAAAGGCTTCAGGGTAAATATTCGTGGCAATAAATCTCAAAAAAAAATTGTAGAGCAAAAATGACCCTCTAGTAATGTTCATTCTTGCTCGTGTGAAATATTGTAATTAAGTGCTCTCTGGTTAAATTTAATGAACCAATATCGTGTGAACTGTGATAAGGTATTTGCTACTGTACTTTATTCCTTATTTTTTGTTGCCAAGAAAATCATAAATTTTCTGACGCAACTGCACCCAGTTGTCGGGAATATAAATTTTGTGTCTGGGTAATCACGATTTTGAAAAGCAAAAAAAAATGCAATATTTAAATATTGATAGCAAATGTAGTTGATTCTTCCATCAGTTGGCTCATGTTTAGGTCATTAAAATCGTGCTTTTTTACGCCAAATTGAGCGGGAAAATGTCCTGGAAAAGTGGTAGAACATAAATTTTATGTCGAACGCGAAAATATTTTTTGCCTGTAAAAGCTCTTATAAACTTTTTCCACTCATGGAAAATGTCTCAATGAATATTTTATAGGTAATTTATCATCAGTGATGATCTCCCAAATGTTGAATATGGGTTGGGGGGGAATATTGGTGTCCTATCCGATACAGAAATTTTCCAACAGCCACCCCCTGATCCCGGACACCCCGTGTAATGAGCTTGTACATGTGGAATGTTGTCGGAAATACCATGAGAATTGTGCGACAAAATCAATATGAGCAATTTGTGTTGTTATACCCCATGTTATATGTATGTAGGTGTATTTGGACTATTAGGGGGTGGTAGAATATAATTTAGTAATAATATTCAGTTGACAATAGCAATCGACCGTGGTCGAGAACTTGGGAAAGAGTGGGAGAAAGTGTTTCAAATGTGAGAGAGCTAGTGCTTTTTTTTTTGTAATCTCCAATTGTTTAGCCGAAATCCCTGATACTGTTAATATAATAGGAATTTAGGCTTTGTAAAGATATCTTTTAATTCGCAGTACCTTTTGCGTTACTCTTCTCCGGGAGGTAGTAAGTGATCTGTTGAATAAGCCCCGCCCATATGCTATTTTGGTCACGCCTCTTTTAGGGGCGATGGGTAATTAGTTTTGATGTAATCGAATTTTAACCTTGATATAACCTCAATGTAGTGACCGATTTTGTTCGTGAAAAACTTGTACTATGAAAGCTTACAACCACCATAATGACCATAATGTAAGATATCCTGTAAAATTTTCAAAATTGGAGAAAGCGCGGAGCAAAGCAATGTGCTAAGATAAATACTATGCCACGCCCATTTCCACACTACTCCTACTTTTTCTGTGTGTTATCCTTGTTCAAAGCCTGGAAAAATTTATATGATTTTAAGAAAAATAGTTGGAAATGATAGGTAAAAGAAACAGTTAAATCATAACGTCATCTATTTTGTAAGGGGCGTGGTCTATTTTATTCAAAGGTGAAATTCTCTTCAGATTATAATTTGCTTTGAAAGCTTTTTAATCTCTTAAAGCATTGTGCTACTTTGAATAATTTCGATATTTCGTCGTCAGTTGCATCGATCGTTGTCGTATCTACTTTTTTTTTGCTTTTGGGATAGTGAACACGTCTGTAGCATAGTTGTAGCATAGTGTAGCATAGCCTTTGAATGAATTTGAGATGGCAGTATTCTCGGTGGTAATTTTATGGATCTTTTTGATCCGTAAAATTACGATTATTATCACCAAGTTATGCTTATTATCACTAACCAAACTTCTCGCAAACTATTCTTAACCCTATCAACTGACTTACAACTTAATGACCCGGGAAAGTATTACTAATCATTACTCTTTTGGATAATTATTGACCAACCAGAAGAATTTCTTGATAAGAGGCGGGGATTGTTCAAACTGTAAGGGATCTCAGTAGGGGAATTCCCTATTAATATGACAAAGTCATATGATAAATTTTCGTGGTTACATTCCTCTCGTTCAGTAAAAACTTTCCCGATTTGAGAGATCTTTCCGGTTAAGGTTTTTCTTTGACCGATTCGAAAGTATATCAGAGAGAACTTACCTAAAAACTCTTTGGAAGTTCGAATGTTTAAACCGACAAGTTACACAAAAGTGAGCAAGTTAATCAAAAGGACATTTCTTTGAATGAAATTGCAATTAAGGCATTCTTTTATCCTGAATTTCCACAAAACTACACAAAAATTCACTTTTTGCAGCAAAAGTTTGTACAAAGTTGTTGACATTCGTTGACGAATGAAGTGTCAAGAATATAGAAATTCGAAATGGCAGAACAATCAGCGCTAAAGCGGCGGGTAGGGGAGACCGGGGAGGTTTGGGACAGGGGTAGTGTGGGACGTGGCGACTTTTTCATTAATTATTAAAATAAATGAGATTTAACCACTACACAATCGTAGGCAACAATAAGATGTATCTTGACTAAAAGAATGGATATCCTCAGTTTTATTGTTTTAATTCTATGAACACTTTCTTAAAAATTGATAAAAATTGTATATTTTGACGTCTCAGTTTTCCTCTTTGTATTTTATATCAGCGATATATAATCAAAACTTTTTTATCTCATTTGGTAGCAGTGCAATCTGGGAACATATTTTTGTAAAGGTAGAAAAGATTATACACTCCAGTTTTTTAGTTAAAAGTTTTAAAAACCAAAATTACACGCGGGGATGTTTGGGACACCTGAAAGGGGATGAATGGGACGTGGATTTTCGACAACATTGTAGGTGGCGCGCGAATCGTTGTACTGTCAAAATCAATGTGGCAATTCACATGGAGAGTAATTTCGTTCGGCAAAAAGTGTGTCCAACAAGATTTCAAGTGATTATTTTGGTGCCTAAACATGCGCAAATACAAGAAAAAGGGTGAGAGAATGGCAGTGTCCGAGATTGCTGTGAAAAAAGCATTGGAGGAGGTGATACAAGGAATAAAAAGCATCCGGGAAGCCGCCAAGACTCACGGTATTACGAAAACAACTCTTGGGAGAAGGCTGAAGAAATTGAGGGAGCAAACTAAGGATAAGAATACCCCTGATGTTTTACTTCACTCAGGACTGAAGCTATTGCCATCCATGAACACCAAGCATTCCAGTCGCCAAATATTCACAGTTACAGATGAAAAGCTGCTCACAGAATACTTAATAAAGTGTTCCAAATTGTCTTATGGCTTGACGATGGAGCAACTCAGAAGGCTAGCTTTTGGATACGCAAAACATCTGGGGAGGTTTGTTCCTCAGACTTGGGAGGAGAATAAAACAGCGGGAAGTGAATGGGCTGCGGGCTTTTTAAAGAGGAACCGGTAAGTGTCAGATTTGTTTTTAATTTCTTTATTGTTATTACTGATTTTACTAATACGTACAGGACACTGTCTCTCCGGAAGCCTGAGAACACCAGTCTTGCACGTAATATCAATTACAATAAAGAACACATGACACGCTTTTTTGACAATCTGGAAGAAATAATGCAGCAAAAAATGTTTCCTCCACACAAAATTTGGAACCTCGATGAATCAGGACTGAGTACTGTCCTCCAATCACCCAAGGTACTGGCACCAGCGGGTGTAAAGCAAATCGGTCAAGCTGTATCAAGTGAGAGGGGGCAGCAAGTAACATTTGTGGGTATTATTAATGCTGCTGGGCAAGTTGTACCCCCCATATACTTGTTTCCGCGGAAGATACCTCGTGAAGAGTATATGGAGGGAAGTCCAGAGGGTTCAATTGCGATATTTAACGGAAGTGGATGGATGGACGAGGATGCCTTCCTCCAAACTCTTATCCACGTTACGAAGCACACATATCCCACTAAGGAAAATCCCATCCTTCTTCTTCTGGATAATCACGCCTCCCATTGCACAGTAAAAGCTATAAACTTTTGGAGGGACAATGGGATCTACATGTTGTCATTTCCACCTTACACGACGCACAAACTTCAACCCTTAGATATATCTGTCTTCGGGCCATTGAAGTCGAAGTGCAAAGCAGTTTTCCACGAATGGATGTCTGAGCATGCTAGTGCTAGTAGTGCTAGTGCTAGGATAACGATCCACAATGTAGTTAGAGTCTCAGCAAAAGCAATACCCAGCAGCTTCTCCGAGAAAAATATTAAGGCTGGGTTCGCAAAGGCCGGAATATACCCATTGAATAGAGATCTTATCCTCAATGAATTGGAAAATTTAGAAAACATTGCTCCAATTTCTTCTGAAAATCTTCCTCTTGTGCAAACTTTAAAAGTCGAGCAGGTGTCTCCAGAGACAATGAAACCATCAACGTCTTGGCAATCAATATTTTCTTCTCCTGAAGATATTCGACCTTTGCCCAATCCCGTTAAAAACCATTCTGTCAAGAAAACTTCTCGAGCAATATCCTCTACACTTCTAACAAGTTCTCCAGAAAAGGCAAGGCGAGAGCTCATCCAAATAAAAAAGGAAAAGCAGGTACCATGCAGTTGTCGCAAAATCAAACAGGAATCCGAAAAAGAGTCCAAAACTAAAAGTGTCAAAAGAACTGAGGATTTTGATGATGATTCCAATGTTAAATATAAAAAAGCAAGGAAAGCTAGAATGGCAAATAAGAAGAAAACACATTAAATAAATGACTGACAAAAACATGACCCTCTCCTGTGCAAATAAAGATCGATATTAATTAATAAATATGAAGTAAAAGATTAAACATTTTAATTTTTTTCATTTTCTGTTAGAAATATTTTTAATATAGTATTTGAAATTAAATATCATGCTCTAATAATGCTAAATATGTGAGAAAAAACGTGTCCCAAACATCCCCTTTTGCGTCCCACACTGCCCCAGGTCGGGGAGGTTTGGGACAAAGCGTCAGGTTAAATATTTTATCTTCTCCAAGAAAATACAGTTGTTTTTCAAGTACCATTGAACACTTTTTATAAAGTCAATACCCATAGGTATTATATACGCCGAATAAAATTTTATTACACTGTCGTGGTTTTTTGGAATACTTCCTCAAAGTCAAAACATGAAAAAGTGTCCCAAACCTCCCCGGTCTCCCCTATATGAATCTGTACTTTAGGCTTCCGGTAGATTTTCGAATAGGTTTGGCTTGACTTTGGAGTGGCTTTGTCTCTTCGAAAGGTTATTACTGAACAGAGCCAATATGGTGCCCAGAAATTGCCAGTAGTAGTCATTAGACCACGCTTTTCCACGCACCATTCAGCTTATGTCTGGTAATGATTTTATGGTATGATGTCGAGATTGTCCATTATTATTATTAATCGTATCGGAATACTTTATTACAATAATCATATGATATTGCTGTTACATTCCGTGATGAAAGAACCCGCTAAGTCCATATGTAGATCGCCCAGGAGCGCCTTCCTGCAGTGTGGATGCTTCTTCCATGCTCCCAGAGGTTTTTAGGCAGAGGCAGTGCATTTTATTACGTTTTTATTACATTGAAAATGTCTTTTCCTGACCTCGTTTTTTCCTGATCTCGTCCGCCCAATGCCTAAGGGCCTTGACAGGCACGAGGATTAGCCGAGAGACGGCTTAGCGTAATTATATTCGAAATAATGGTTAAACTTCATTTCCATCATTTTCCACTAAGTCGTCTCTCGACTTAAGTCGCAAGTGTGTCTAGGGCATAACGGTCTTGCATATTGCGCCACTGAGATCCCCATTGTTCATTAAACCACTTAGTTCACTCTCTTCCGGTGAAGGACCGTTTACCACCACATCGTTTGCAAATCTCGCAACCCCGAGAGTAAGCGATTGCAGTGCATAATGCAATTGGTTAAAGTCGTGTAGCATGTGAAGCAGAGCATGTGGCCTCTACAGTAGAGTCTCGCTATAGTCCATATTTGGTTTCAAATTTGACACTTGGGTCGCACTATAGTCCATGTAATTTTTTAAAATTATCAACGATTTTTAGTATTGAAATTGCTCGACTGCTTCCACTTTCTTTGCGATTGTGGTACTTGTCCTTGCTCTCTTCATTGTGGATCACAATTATCACAACTACTTAATAAAGTTTGCCAAAAATATTAAAATAATTATGCATGTCGCATACTAAAAAACATAACCTAACTTAAAATCAGTGTTTTGAAATCAACGGTCGATAAATTGTGGACTATAGAGCGATGGCCTATGGCGAGACTCTACTGTAATAGCTCAGTTGGTAGAGCACTCGTCTAGTTAACGAGAAGTCTCCAGTTCGATTCTGGGTGGATACAGAAATTTTTCCTGTCTCCACTGTGAGAAAAAACTGGATTAAAAAAGCAAAGAAAGGCAGATGGAAAATAAGAAGAAAATACTTTAAATAATTGATTGACAATAAATGACTCTACTGCACAAATTAAATTGATATTAATTTCTACACTGAGAAAAAAAAGGCTGCGATTAGCTTTTTTTCCTCATAACTTTAACACTTTTTGGGTGTAAAAATATATCAACATTTTTAATGTTAATTTTACACCTTTTTAAGGGTAAAATTAACATGAAAGAAGGGTAACCCTAACCCATAATACACCTAAATAGGGTAATATTTACACCGTTTTCGGATCAATACTGCAGGGTAAAATTAACATTACCGGAATGTTATTTTAACTTTTTCGGATTTCTCTCACAGTGTAGCTAATGAGATAAAAAAGTTTTGATTATATATCGCTGACATAAAATACAAAGAGCAAAACTGAGAAATCAAAAACTACAATTTTTATCAATTTTTAAGAAAGTGTTCATAGAATTAAAACAATAAAACTCAGGATATCCATTCTTTTAGTCAAGATACATCTTAATATTGTTTACGATTGAATAGTGGTTAAATCCCATTTATTTAAAAAATTAATGAAAAAACCGCCTTGTCCCACACTACCCCTGTTCCAAACATCCCCGGTCTCCCCTAGCAGGCAAATCAATATTATTAATTTTGGGAAAGGTATTGGGATTATCTACAGATTCACTGGAATCTCTTAATAGAAATCATCAATATCGGTTAAATGGTTAAATGACACGAAGTATTTGTGGTTATTTAACACAAGAGTGCTTTTGCGACTAAAGCACCTCTAGTATTACTTCTGTTTGATTACATATGGATTTTATCCATGGTTACGCGTACACCTAAGTGATAGTCAACAAAAGAATCATGCTTCACGGAGATGCTTTCAAAGCTTTTCCCTCAGTTTTTTTTTCAAATGTTTCGTTGAAAGTTTCTCTCTCTCAAAGTGGCTTTTTTGAGTTGGATAGACTTGTGGTAAGAAAAAAATATCATTCCACCGGCAGTATCGTTGAGGAAATTGTGTAGTCAACACACTTTTTCAGTGTCACTTTTTCATATGAGTAGCCATTTGTTAAGAAACTCTTCAATTTCTTCTTGCTGTTTAAAAAAAAAAGAAGGATTCACAAGAAGTTGACGACTCTTGAGGAATTTTAAGGATATTGCAAAAAGAAAAATCGATTGGTGCGATTTAGTGGATAATCAGTGGGTGGTTTTATTTATCCTTCTATTTTGCATGAAAATAAAGTAAGTGTGCAAAGTTGAAGGGACGACCGAGGAGGAAAAAGGAAGTGAAGCATGTGCTTTAGAGAGTAAAGGAAAGTTAAACTGTATTCGTGAGTTTGTGGAATAAAAGGACGATTGGAAGTGAAAAAAAAGAGGAATGACAGAGAAAAGGGAAAAATATCGTAAATTTGATTGATTTTCTCTCCTTTTATATGCAATTAATTCTCTCTTTTGTCCTCCAATGACGTTGAACTATTAAAAATACATGAATAGCTTGTGATTATCTCCTGGCAATTATCTGAACAAATTTACTACCAACAAAGTATTCAATAAAATTATCTGATAAAGCAATTGGATAAAATGTGCAATAAGTGTTGGAAATTCGTGTAAAAAAAATCATTTTAAAAATAACTAAAACGAAAAAGCAACTGAATAACATCTACCTTGCGAAGTAGAAAAAAAGTAGAAGAAGAACCGAAAAGGTGTTTAAAATAAAATAAAGAGCTCAGTGCTAATGAAAAGATCGTTTGCTACAAATTACCTGAGGAGTGAGAAAAATAAATGTGAAACTGTGTGAGTCCATCAGAAAAACATTTTCAGGCTGAATGGTAAAAATTTAATTACACAGATTACAAAGTCGAAGCCGTGAAATGAGAGATGGGGGTGGTAATTGGAACGTGTATCCCTGACTTTGAGGGTGGTCGGGATGTTGTGAGTTCAGATGCAATTATTCGACGAGCAAGACGACAAGGAATTTATGGTGAATGTCTTTTTGCACTCTTATTATTTTCAATTACACTCACAGTTAAATTTATAGTGACATTTTAATCGGTTGCTCTCTGAGTAATTGGGCTGCACCATCTTCCAAGGAATTTTATAGATCTAATAAAAAAGAGCATCGAGTTAGCTCTTAAGAAGCTTTTAAAAAGCTCGTTAATTGTATGTTTTCTTGTGTTCGAAAAAAAACCATGTGTTAAAATTACGCTTCGCAAAGCTTGAATTTACACGTGAATTTCTTATATTAAAAGTAATAATTTCTAAAATTATTTAACAATTGTTATTATGTTACATTAACAAAGCACATGGAGTAATCTGGAATCGGAACTAAATTGGTATTTTTAAATTTATTGTTTTAGATAAGCAAAAATAAAGAAAAGTCACAAAAAGTACTAAAGAATGTTATGGCACATAGATTCAGGCTGATACTCCAGAATAGTTAAGCCGTATAATTCGACAGTAAAGGATTAGGTAAAGGAATTGTGTTTGGATCTCTAATCAATGATCAATATGTGACAGTTTGAGATATATCTTTACTGCTAAATTTTACAGGCTGAATATTCTCGAGAGTAAGCCTGAGTCTATTTGGGTTGGGCCCTAACCCAAGGCTTGTACACTGCGAGAAATCCGAAAAAGTTAAAATAACAAATTCCCGTAGTTCTTTAAAGAATCTGGCCTAGTGGCAATATATTTTAAGAGCTAGTCTTAAGCCATACATTTCCTGAAAAAATAGATCAGATTTAATAGAAACATTGGAAAAATATAAAGTATTCGAAGCCAGAGTATGTACGAAACCTGAAAGCTTTCCTCTACTTCTTCGTGATCTTCTTTTTCTCATTTCATGTTTTAGCTGAGATTCTTTACAATCTTAGTTTTTGTGGTCACAGGTGAAATCCGACCTCGTCAGATCGGGCCCAAATTTTGAATTTACACGTTTTGACACTAATCACGAATATCATATAGGGGAAAGTACTCTCCCTTCGAACGTTCATGCCTTCGAATAATGTGAGTTTTCTTTTATTTTTCTTAAGAGACTTACACCTTTCTATTAAATATTAGTTTGTGTAAGCCTCTTAGGAAAAATAAAGAAAATTCACATTACTCGAAGGCATGAACGTTCGAAAGGAGAGTACTTTCCCCTACGCTAAAAATCGATTTTCATGGACGTCCGTCCCATCTGGAGTATAAACGTTTCTGGAGAGAAAATAGAGAAAGATATCGACAAGCGGTTTTCGGCAAAGGTTAAATGTCGATAGGTGGCTAGAAGTAGGTGATGTCAGATCCACCCCCCCTTCCGCCATTTTGTAACACCCCCAAATTTTGTTTTCTCATTAATTCAGCCCCTATGGCATCGATCGGGCTCAAATTTTAGTATATTATAGCTGGGCCTAAGACCTTTCGATTAAAAAACAAATTTAACCCCTCCCGACCCCACTGACCCGAGCTAGAAGGGGTCAAAAATTCAATTTTCAAATGGTCATATCTTCGGTTCTAATTCTCAGAATTTGAAAAATTGTGGTGTTTTGGAAAACTCATGGAGTACTACTACACTTGTGTCACCCCAATTTCTTCTGGTTTAATCGAAGGTCCGATTATTAGAAATTTCGATTTTGAATAATTTCAAAAACTGGACGATGCTTGTTCTTTAAATTTTAATATGTTGTAGCTGAGATCGAGACCTTTCAAAATGTGGGTCGCACTTCTCCCTCGATGTTACCTGACCTAAGCTATAATCGATACTGACTTGACTGGACCTTATTTTCGGTGTTTATAAAGTGATTTCGATGAAATTTTAGCATATATTGTATATGAGATCGAGATCTTTCTAACGATGGGGTCCCAACTGTCTCTACTCCAACCTACTGTACCTTGACTCTTACTATATCCAAATGGACCGGACTCTATCTCTAATGTTTATTAACCAATTTCAATGAACTTTTTTTTTCTTTCGTTGGCTTTCCGCACTTAAACTATTTAAAATAGAAAATGACCTGTGATAAGCCCAGATAAGCTTATGGTAGCTGAGATTCTTTACCAGTGACCTCGAAATGCGTGCAACTCGGGGTGCTTGCAACTTGGAATGCATGAAAATTCGATTGTGAGTTGAATTTTGGGGTAAAGAATCGCGTCGAGTAAATTGTTCTCGGCAGTTGAAATGGATGAAATTGGCTCGACGCGATTCTTTACCCCCAAAATTCAACTCACAATCGAATTTTCACCCATTCCAAGTTGCAAGCACTCCGAGTTGCACGAATTTCAAGGGCGCCTGTAAAGAATCTCAGCTACCATAAGCTTATCTGGGCTTATCACTGATTTTAAAGTTTGGTTATGATTATCGAATGAATTAAACATGCTCAAATTTGCCATGATTTAACATAGGTATGATGTGATTTTGCATTATTAAGAAGGGGTTTTTAATAAAATTTACAAGAAATATGATACTTCAAATTTAATATGAATATGCAGATGGACAAAAAATCGTTGCTTTTGACGCTCGAATTTCTGTCTAATTTGGGTGATATTTCGGTTCCAAATGCTTTAATTTGAGAGAGCCTACAAAGAAAAAAATATTTTGTAAAAATGTTCGTAAATGTTTGTGAATTCCTATGGGGGAGTTACGAAATGCTCGTAAATCGTATAACCCACAAACATGTTCGTAAAAGTTTGTACTTTTATCACAAACGTTGTTCGTAACATGATCACTTGACGAGAATTTTTTGTACTTTTACAAACATTTGTTCGTAAATGTTCGTAAAATGTTCGGCAGGTAAACAAACATTTACGAACAAATGACAAAATTGTACGAACATTTTTTGTGTGTTTACGAACATTTACGAACAAATGTTTGTAAAAGTACAAAAAATGCTCGTCAAGTGATCATGTTACGCACAATATTTGTGAAAAAGTACAAACTTTTACGAACTTGTTTGTGGGTTATACGATTCACGAGAATTTCGTAACTCCCCCATAGGAATTCACAAACATTTACGAACATTTTTACGAAATATTTTTTTCTGTGTACTGTATTTATTAAAATATTCCATAGATAGGTCAAATTTATAAAAAGAATATGGAAAAAATATAAAATGTTCGAAGCCTAAATGCGTACGAATTCTGAAAGCCTTCCTCTATATCGAAAAAAAATAGAATTAGTGTTTTATTAATCGGAACAATTATACTTAACTCGAAATGTTAAGTACAATTGCACATAATTTCAAGACATTTTCAAAATACCCAATTTTTTCCAGAACTAACAACTAGTTTGGCCACTGTCATAATTTTAATCGCAGAAAATGAAAAAAAATCAAATTAGAAAAACTAGAGCCACTATTTTTATTTATTCGTTATTAGGTCTTATAGGTCCTTTTAAGTGTTCAAACTTAATCATTTTCTTTTCAATGATAAAAAATGGTTTAGCATTTTTTATTAATGAACTTTTAAAAGTAAATTGTGAGTATTAAAATCATTTTCAGGCAATGTATAATGTCTGATATTTCGCAACTTCATCAAAGACAGATTATTTTATCCACATATTCCTTTGATAAACTCTGGTAACCTTTTTTGTTTTGATGAAATGGTCACGATTAAAATATCATCACAAAGAGCCAAAGTTACTGACAATCAGAACACTTTCTGTTTATTTTCATTTACTCTTCAAGAGTCTCTCTATCACTCGAAAAAGAGTACTTCAATTCATCAGACACAATAAAAAGTGTGTTGATAATTCATGGCTAGAGATTCTTTCAAAAAGTCAAATACATAAATTAATATTGTCTCTATTTTCTCTCTCTGCTGTGTACGCTTTTGATGTTGATGCAAAATTTTTAATAAATGCGTCGTTGGAAAGATGAATTCTGGAGAGTGAAAAATATTTGCTATATGATAGTCAAAATATTAATCAGTAATTGTTTACTTTTGGGTCGATGAAAGTATATCATTCATGTTTTTCTTCTATTTTTGGCATCGCAAGAAGTATATGATCTTTTGCTCCAATTCCCTTATCAAGACTTATTGATAAAAGTATATTGAAAAATTGCAAATGTCATTCTCTGATAAATTTTTAGATTTCAGAGGTTTGTTTTATTAGTAAAAATATTATATTTTCTTAGTGAAAATAGTTCTGTTATCTCCGAGTAGAATAAATTGTAATGGTTTTAAAAGCCAAAGGAAGAGCATTTCGATATCTTGACGTTCATGTTCGAATTTCGAAATATCACGAGTGTCAATGAATTGTTAGTTATAAGGAAAATCATGGCAAAAAATGATCATACACTGAGAAAAATAACTTTTTTTCCTCAGAACTTTAACACTTTTTAGGTGTAAAAATATATCAACATTTTTTAATGTTGATTTTACACCTTTTTATGGGTAAAATTAACATGAAAAGGGTAACTTTAACCCCTAATACACCTAAAATGCGTAATATTTACACCGATTTTGGATAAATACTGCAGGCTAAAATTAACACTTCCAGAATGTTATTTCAACTTTTTCGGATTTCTTCAGTGTACAGTAGACTCTCTCTCAATTGGTCATTTGGGGCAAAATGTCATCCGGTTTATCGATAGATTTGGGCGTCAAAGCCTTTGTAAATTCCACAAAAAGCGCTCAATTATAAAGCATCACGATAAAATAGGAAGAACTACAGTAAATTTGAACAAATTAGCTTCATAATTAAACGTGAAAATTGTCAACAAATTTTTTCTCGCGATTGAAAAAGAGCCGATTGAGCAAGAGTCTGCTGTAAAATTCTTATAAACCTTCATGATGCTTTTTTGTATTTTTTCGATAATTCGAAATTCAATTTGAATTTTCGAACATCAACGACCTTTTGTCGAAGGAAAAGGCTATTTAGCCGAGACACTTTTCGATAAATAAACAAACGGATGTGAACAGGCGGTTTAGCAGTTAAATTGAGATAAAATTTGAATGTAGAAAAGTCTTCTCTTAATTTTAATTCTTGAATCAATAGGAAAAGAAAGCTAATATCATATTTTTCGCTGAGTATTTGTGCCCCAGAAAGGTACAAAGAACGAGACATGGGCTTTGTTTTTTTCAACAATATTTATATTAGTCAAATTATTGCGTTTATTTTTCTTTTTTTTTTTGTTCACCTTTTCTGCTGGGCGGAAGGCGCTTTTGCCACCAAACAACCCAATTTTTATCACAGAGAGTTTCTTATCAAAAGGTGCGGAATTGGTCGTAGTCTTATTGCGCAATGTGCAATTCTGGGTGATAAATCATTTTGTGAGAGAGAGAAAGAGGAAAGCTGAGAAAAAGATGAAAATTATAAGATTATTCTTCTGCTTTCTTCTTCCACGTGGATGAATTTATGCCATTTGTACAAAAAAAAAATGAAGATAGAGTGTTTGAAATTAAAATAAAACATTATTTTTTCCTTCTGTCTACTCGTCTAAAATTAAATTGAATTTATCTAATGTTCTTTTTTTGTCAATTGTTGTTTCTTTCCAGATATAAAATGTCCTTTTTGCAACAAATTCGTTTTATCTGACGATATTGAGTGTCATTTAGTAATGTGCCTAACAAAGCCTCGCCTATCTTACAACGGTGAGTCTTTTACAGAAAATGTCTTTTATGTGTATATCTCCATGTCATCCCTCATCGTCATCAATTTATCCCACTTTTCCGCTCATACATAATTTTACCAGATGCGGTATCAGTGAATGATTAATTACATGAATATTATTAAGGGCGTAGAAAAAACAATTGACGTTATTTATTAGAGCTTCCTATCTGAGAAATCAATTTTATGTAGACAACTACAATGAATTATTCACGTGAAATGAAGTCATTTAAAAAGGTAAATAAAATATTCAGGAAGCTCTGAGGAAAATGAAAAAAAAATGTTGCACTTGTTAAGTAATATCAAAAATAATTTATTACACTTTTTTCATTAAAGTTTCATCAAGAATTTTAAAAAAACAAGCTGTCTAATAGAGTACGAAGAAATCTGAATAATTTCTATAAATAATATTCTGATATAATGTTTTAAATAAGTGGATAATAATCGTGATATTCCAAGGGAAAATGAAAAGGGGAAATCTTTGTCTTGGGCATTTTTTTAGTACCTACACCTACATAACTGTTCTCAAGTGTTACTACATAATCGACTTTTCTTTTTGTCGGTTCCTGTCACGGCTGTTCGGTGATTTTAGAACACAACGAAGGTTGAAGAAACCGGCCAAGCTGAGAGCCAACTCAAAGAAAAGTTGAGAATGCAGAAGCATTTGAGAACAGTCATGTACTAATAAAATATTCAGGAGAAGTTTTCCTTTTTCATTTTTCTTTGGAATAGCACCATTAAGACTTTAGCATAGAAGATAGACGTTTTTAGTTGAAATAAGTTACACGGAAAACCTTATTTTTTCCCCAGGCAGATTAGGTTATATTACGGTGCTATTCCAATGAAAAATAAACATGTATTTTACCACTTTACTATTCCCAAGTGCATCTACATAATCGACTTTTCTTTGTGTTGATTTCTGTTACAATTGTTCGGTGTGTTCGGTGGTTTGCGAACATGACGAGTACTGGGGAAAACAGTAGAGATAGGAACCAACGCCAAGAGGAGTCGATAATGAAGATGTACTTGAGAACAGTAGTACTAGAAAAAACATGTTAATTTTTCATTGGAATAGTATCATAATGGTGCTGTTGAACAACAAAATTAAACTGCTAAATTACTTTGAACAAATCAATCTTTTATTAATATCCAGAATTAACTTCACATAATTCACGTGTTCACTCTTCCGATTTCTTTGACATACTGACAGCCGTCACCCTCTCTCTCTCTCTCTTCTCTCGCTCAATCCCCTCAACCCAGCAGACAAAACACCGCTGACTCTCCCATAATTCCCACAGACACATCCTCAAAACGTCTAAGGAATCCAATCTTAGCTCCTACATTCAACATATTCTCCCCCCGAATTGAGCCGATCTTTCGGCTTCAATTCATCGTTGAGCAATTCGGGCGTTCTGAGGACGATTAACTTCGCTACTGGTCGCTTAATAAACACTTTATACTCCTCTTCAATTGTGACCAGGGCCACTCGAACTTTTCCATCTTTCCCTAGATACAATTCGACAACCCGTCCAATAGGCCACGTGTTACGCTCCAGGTAAAGATCCACAATAATAGCACGGTCTCGGTCTCCAACTTTGACATTTGGGTTGATGAGTCTCGGTGCGTAGAACTGCAGCCACTTCTTCCAGAAGATGTCAGTGGAACGTTGTAATTTACGCCATTCCTTACGAAGTACAAGGTCTTGATCAGTGAAGGTTCCAGTTGCTTGTAGCCCAAACTGACGGTGAATCAGAAAATGATTAGGAGTAAGGACTTCATTTGCATCGCTGATTTCAGTTAACGGACGTGAATTCACTAGATGTTCTGCTTCTGCTAACACAATCTGCACCGCTTCCTCAGGAAATTGGCCCATAATTGGTACGATAGGTTGCGATCGTGGTTTCTGGCATGTGATACAATCCATCTGAATCTGTTTTAACGCCTTCCTTCCAGTAACAATTTCAAAGCGTGGTCGTAACTCTGTCATCACCAAAGGAATTCCCCAGTGACCGAGGTCTTGATGGTAATAGGCAACATTAGCTGTACTGCCCGATTCCCTGCATGAAGCAAGATGGGATTTTTGAAGTTTTCGCTAGCTCGTGACATCGTCTGAATTTTACTGTAACCACGAATTATTTCGTTCTCATCCAAACCTTTGTAGTCATTGATGGTCAGAAATATTTTTCCATTCCGTTCTGTTACTAGTTTTGCGACGCTGACGACAGGCTTCAATGAATTTGTAAACATAACTCTCGACTTTAAGCATATGATCCCAACACATATAATTTTCCGGATCCAATACTAATTGGTGTAACTTGTCGTTATCTGCTACTGCTGGTTCATCTAAAGTTGTAACGTTTATCGTTTCAAAATCCAACTTATCTTCGCTTTCATTTTTTTTTCATATCCTGAGTACAGGGTGCAGCCAGCCACAGGTTTTTATCTTTCCACAAGAATAGCGGGCCTTGATACCAAGCTGATGTTACACTAAAATCGGCCATACCATTCCCTCTTGTGGCTTGATCTGCTACATTTAACTGACTGGGCACGTATCTCCATGTTTCAGGGTTTGTGAGTTCGTTTATTTTGCCAACCCTATTCGCGACGAAAGCATTGCGGTGCAAAAGATCTCCTCGAATCTTACCTAACACTGCCATAGAGTCAGACCAAAAGACTTTCCGATAAATAGTAATATCAATGTATCGTTCTATTGTGTCGGAGAGACGACTAGCCATTAAAGCAGCTGCAATTCCAATTTAGGAATTGTCAATCCCTTTATAGGTGCGACACGGGTACGAGCCATTACAAAGCTGACACGAATGTCTCCATTTCTCACAAATATTAAATATGCAACTGAAGCAAAGGCCTCACTGCTTCCATCTGTAAAAACATGTAGTTCTACTGAAGCTGTTCGGAAACGTAAATCTGAATAGCATCTCGGAATTGAGATACGAGGTAAAAGGGAAAGTTGCTTTAACCAGTTCCTCCATTCGTCTCCAAGGTCAGATGGCAGATCATCGTCCCACTCTATTCCACATTTCCCGAGCAGACATGTTTCAAATCTTTGACCAACACGTTTTGTCATTGATTCTATAATTGATAATGCATATTTGCCCTCCTGACTTCTGGGTTTCTCGATATAGACCTTGACACCGAAATCTTCTGTACTAAAGGATGTCTTGATAATTTCAATGAGCTCGTGAATTTGACTGTTATTCGTGTCTCTCGACATATGAGTGTATTCGGGGTGACGTCGTCTCCCCCCATCTGAGCCACTAATTACCCATCCCAAAGCAGTTTTTGAAGTTACAGGATCCTTTAGAGGACCATGTATGAGATCATGAGTGGCGATAAGGAAAACATTATCCTCACCAAGAAGTATTTGAGGTGCTTAGTTAGAAATCCAGAAAATTTTATTGTTTTGTGATAGGGAAATTGATTAATCAATTTCTCTTTATCCACACGCACCTCTGGCAAGATCAAATTGGACATGGTTCGTATATTTCGCAACTCATACCACTTTGCATCCGGAAAGACTCCTCGTATTGCAAGTGTTACCTTCGTTGTGCTGTGAATTTCTTTACCTGAACCATCCAACCACATCAGTTCCATGGAGGCCTGAGTACCAAATACGCCCAGTCGACGAATTAAAGCACTATCAATTAGACTAACTGATGAAGCAGAATCCAGTAAAGCCAGAATTCGAACAATGTTACTCTTATCAGGAGCAGCAATCTCTACTGGTAATGCCCTCAACATTACTGTTGATTGGCATTAAGACGCACCAGAAAATGCTGGGGGTCTTCCTTTGGACTGAAATTCTACTGAAGAAATTTTCTTAACATAATTTTGGACTTTGGCACATGACTCAGAAGACATTTGAGTATTTTCATTCTTTCGATTCTTTCCATCAAACATTGTTTCTTTTCCCGTAATTAGATGCTCCAAACAAGGACACACCTAATACATTTAAAATACGTTTTAAAACCTTATCTACTAACACTCTAGATTTCGTATCACCCGTATAACCGATTACTCACCACTTGTTTTTCCATGCGAACTGACGATCTCAGTCGTCGTACCTTGGTTTGGCTAATAATAATCGGTATACCTTAAATAAGACCAGTTTTACAATTTCAAAAATTGTGTGTTTAATTTCTTTTTTCTTTTTTTTTTTTTTACGCTTACCGAAAAAGGCATCATCTCCCCCCGTAAGCGTACACTTTGAACTGCAAGACTCTTCGGCCTCACCTATGATAAACACACAATTAATTGAAATTCTCCCATGGAGATAGTTTTCCAAGACTCACTGGAAATTTTTGAAAATAACCCTTCCATTGTGAGTAGTTTTCGTCCTGATGGATCGGTCACATCCACAGGGATCTCCATATTTTTCAGTTTGTTCGAAACCTCAGTGTTAGTATTTTTGAAACATTTTTTTTTATTTCAATTTCATTGTTTTTTATTACATAGTTTTCTCTTTCACGTGTCAATGAGTCATATTGCCAAAGACCACTAGTAATCATTTTAATTTAATCAAAATTTTTTAAAATTCAGAACAAATCCAATATAAAAATTTCAAAGATCAAAAATTCTGTTATTTATTTTACTGAGGACAAAATTTAGCCAATTTAATTTTATTTTTACTTCATTTCTTGTTTAGCGATTAATCTTAATTACTTCAATAATTAATTCACATAAAAATGTTATCCGTTTTTGTTTTGCGTTCAATGTTGAATGATCACAGCTTATAGATCTTATTTTTTACCTGTCTTATCGTCGTTTTCTTTCTGCTCATCTTCGACTTTTGCGGATTTGTCTGTCCTGTGCAGCAAACGATGATGCATTCGCTTACATCCTTCTAATCCACAAGTGCGGCGGCGAACACAGGTATTCAAGCGATGGTTTCGGCCCAAACATCCCCAACAGAGATCCTTTACGAGATTGTAACGATCGTTCACACTGGAATCCTTCAATTTTGGACATTCATTGGTATAATGGCCTTCTTCACACACTGCACATTTGTAGCTGTTCTTTGCAATTTGGGTCGTCATAACCGCTGAACTGTGTATTTTTGGTGTTCGTGTTTGTGCGTTTGTCTCCTGCCTTTCTCCAGTTGATGATTGAGTCGAGAGTGACGTCATCGGCAAAATATTCAAAGAAATTTTCGATTGGTCATTCAGCCAAGTTGCAAGATCCGTCACAGAGTAATTTGGAATTTCTTTGGCTTTCATTGCCCAAAGCATCCTCATTGTTGGAGACAGTTTTCTCTCAATATCGTTTGTCACCCATGGAGAGTCCATATAACGTCCTTTGTCCAGCCATTTCAAACCAAACGACAAGTTTTCTACAACGGTTGCAAATTTAACAATACTCTCTGGATCACCATCTTTTGGGTCAGGTGTTGAAGCTATGCGAGTCATCATTCGATTTATCACTTGTCTTGGATGTCCGAAATGCGACTGCAACACGTTTATGATGTCTTCCGGTGCTGCTGCAGTAGCAATGAGAGTTTTTACTCTATCCCGTGCATCCCCTTTTAGTGCTTTTGCCAATCTCATGGTGTTTTCAATAGCTGTGAAATCGCCGTCCTTGGAACTTTGTTGAAACATTGCATAAAATAATGGCCATTCCTCAGGGTCACCATTAAAATCTGGCAATTCTTTGGCCACAGCCTGACGTGCGATGAATTTGCTGACTTGCTTCTCTTGATTGGCAATAGTTGTGGACATGTTTGCAATATGCATCGATAGCTCATTCTCTTCGTGGATTGCAGAATCTTGTCTTCCCTCTGAGATCTCATATTCCTCGTTTAATTCATTTACTTCATCCTCAGTTTCATCATCAGACGCCTCAAGTTTTTCCTTGAGCTTTTCGAGGTTCTCTAATTCCGCCATTTTGCGTTTTTTGGCTTCTTCGATTGAGCGAAGACGCTCTGCATTCTTGCGTTTTTTCTGCGTTTTTGGAGTGGACTTAAACATTTTTTTTTGTTAGGTTGGGTCTCGAAGGACCTTATGTTGAACAACAAAATTAAACTGCTAAATTACTTTGAACAAATCAATCTTTTATTAATATCCAGAATTAACTTCACATAATTCACGTGTTCACTCTTCCGATTTCTTTGACATACTGACAGCCGTCACCCTCTCTCTCTCTCTCTTCTCTCGCTCAATCCCCTCAACCCAGCAGACAAAACACCGCTGACTCTCCCATAATTCCCACAGACACATCCTCAAAACGTCTAAGGAATCCAATCTTAGCTCCTACATTCAACAGGTGCTGTCCCAGTCCAAAAAGAAGGAAATCTCTCCTGAATTTTTTTTATCACAAGACTGTTCTCAAGTATTTTTACATAATCGACTTTTCTCTGTATTAGTTCCCGTCATGACTGTTTATGGTTTTAGAATACGCCAACGCAGGGGGGTAACCACATTCATTTTTCCATACATTTTTACAGAAATAAAATGAACCTAATGACAAGTTTATCCCCAAAGAGAATTGACTTATCACTTTGATATATTTCGAAATTATGCATTAGAAGTTGTTCAAAAATACATGATTTATAATCCCCAATAAGAATTACGAGCAAATTGTTTGAATCGAGTTGCAAAATCTGCAAAATATTAACAGGGTAAAGTAAAAAATAGCTTCACTTATTAAAATGGCTACCCCTTGCGTCAACGACTGGTTTATACTGTTAGTTTAGACAAAAACCAACAAAAAGAATAATCGATAAAGCAGAATCACTTGAATCAGTCATGTACTAAAAAACGCATTCAGGAGAAAGATTGTTCCTTAGCATTTTTCTTTCGAACGATTTAAGTAGAAATGAGTTTCAATGAACAATTTTCCTCTTTTCATAAGAAAATGATTTAAATTTAATTTTAATTTGAATTCTAATTTATTTCAAAAGTAGTTGTATAATCAAATTATTGAAAGCAATTTTCTGGAATTACCTAATTTTCTTAATTTCTTAAAATTAAGCCCTTCAAATCTAATGAGAACTTTTGCTAGTAACAGCAGTCTTTCTTAGCTTCCAAATGGAAAAGGGATTTTGAAAATGTAAAATAGATGTATTCTCATTGTAAATAACAGAGGAAAAACATTTTCTAGGAAATAATTTTCCAGACTTTTTATCGCTTGAATGTGATTAAATTTAGTAATTTTATCAAATATCAAAGTTAAGAGCTTTGCTTTTTGGTGTTATACAAAAGTTATGGCAAAAGTTTATTTGCTAAACAGAAGGAAAACTATTCATAAAGACTAATTGAGGCGTAATTGAATATTTAATCTCATGAAATTATTTTAGTTCCATTGTGTTCTCTGATTCTGAAGCTTAAAAGTTTTCAGAAAAGTCAAAGTTTATCAAGAGTCAATAAAAGGATCTGATAAGACAAAAATGTCGTAGAAAAAATATTGAATTAAACAATTCAAGATTTAAAATCAATGTGCATTTTCGGAATTTTGAGAAGAATGAGTTAAACGTTAGAATTCTTATCCTCACTTTCCTCGAAAGGTAAGGCGAAACGCTCACGGACTAAGTATACGCAAAGCTCTTGGGCGAAGTATATTAAATGCGGAAAGCTCAGGGACGAATTGTATACTTAAGACGAAAACCTCATAGCGAAACCAATAATAATAATTAACCCAAAAAACGAAAAAATCAGCAGACGAAGTGTCAAATACGGAAAGCTTAAATATGAATTGTACTCACGAAAATATTCCGAAAATATAAAGTTCTGGGTGTTTTTTCTTTGGTAGACTTTATCTCTGAGTCTTTTACTTTTGGTAATCGAAACGAAGGGAACCAAAGACGAAAAGGTCTTAGATTAACTGTATTAAAAACAAAAGGCTGAGAAGCAAATTACACTGGGGACGAAAAGCTCACAGATAAAGTTTTGAGTTTTTAGTACAATTCGTTCTTGAATTTATATAATTTTTAATATACTGTGAAAGCTATTGAACATACTTAATTTCGCCTGGTACGTAATCCCAAGAAATTTTGTGTTTGTGCACAGAGAGCGACAATCAGAACAAGTGATTCCCAACCCACAAATTTAACCCAAAGTCAGGGAAAAAGTCTTGCCTCAATCCAAGCTTGAACTGGGAGCCTTTCGCTATCTAGGCAATTGCTCTATCAACTGATCTACGGGGGCACTGGCTCTGATTGTCTTTGCCACTGATCTCAACCAATTGCCATGTGCACTTCAACTCGTTTTCGACTTACTATGAGCTTTGAGAAACGGTATCATGCGTACAATTGAACCAGCAGCCCATGCTATCCATGGAGAATTAATTTTTAATATAATTCGTTTTGAGCATTTCGCGTTTGATGTTGTTTTATTTTTCGTATTTAGTATAGTTCGCCTTTGAGCTTTTCGGTTTTGCAATATTCTCCTGTGAGCTTTCTATTTTTAGTACAGTTCGTTTCTAACAAGGGAAGTACTCGAGTCATCAAATTCATATAAATCTCATTCATATAAATCTGCTCAACTATGCAGAAAGGCATCAAATTAAACGCGGTATATTCAAAAAATGCGAAATTTGGTTAATTTTTTTTTAAATTGTCCAAAGTTGAAAATATGCAGCACATAATAAAGAAAATTCGAATGAGACTGCATGCAGCGGTGGCTCAGCGGTACAGCGCAGGACATTCAACAGCAGTGCCGCGGGTTCGATCCCTGGCTCCGTCTGTTTTTTTCCTTTTAATATCTTTTTTTTTTCAATAAAAACTTTAAGTAATATTTACAACGATCCTCAGATAGCTGATTGTAAGTACATACAGTTTTTTTTTTATTCTTCTACTAGCAAATTGATAATTCGATAAATTATGCGATGCACTTTCATCTCTTTTAAGAATTTGTTGAGGATTTTAATTCGGCACTCTAGATAAGCAATTTACACTACAATATTACTACTTAATAAAGAATAGAATTTTTAATTGAAAAAAAAGATATCAAAAGGAAAAAAGACACACGGAGCCGGGGATCGAACCCGCGGCACTCCCGTTGAACGTCCTGTACTGTATCGCTGAGCCAGCGCTGCATGCAGTCTCATTCGAATTTCCTTTATTATGTGCTGCATATTTTCAACTTTGGAGAATTTAAAAAAAAAATTAACCAAATTTCGCACTTTTTGAATATTTATATACCACGTTTAATTTGATGCCTTTCTCCGTAGTTGAGTAAAGCCCCAGATTTATATGAATTTAATGACTCGAGTACTTCCCTTGTAAGCTATTCGTCATTTTCAGTTCGTCTCTTATGTTTTCATCTTTAGTACACTTCGTTTTGACAACCAAAAAAATCTTAAAGATGAGGTGTGCTAAAGACGAAAAGCCCTGAGCTTTTTGGTATAATTTCGTTTGTGAGCTTTTTGCATTTGAAACAGTACGTTTCTGAGCTTTTTGTCTTTTATGCTCTTTGTCCCTGAGTTTTCGCTTATTGGCATACATTGTAAGGTTTTCGTCTTTAGTACAGAATGTCTGAATGAGTATTTCATTTTCAGCATACTTCATTCGTCTGTTTCTCTTTGCTACTTTTTGTTTTTATAGTACAGTTTTTCTGACAGCTTTTCTATCTGTAACGAATTGTACTAAAAACGAAAAGCTCCCACACGAAATGTACCTAAGCTAAATATATCCCAAAGACGAAATTTTCAAATTCGAAAAATACAAAGACTAGAAGTGTAAAAATCGATGTGAAATTTCGAAGATTAAAGTATCTTAATAATTAAAGCAGAGGAGTGCAAGAACCGTTGAAACCGAATAAACGTCAAATGAAACACGTACGTCAATGGTCAAAACGCTACTTGAGCAAACTTATTTTGACGGTTTTGAAGTTAATTCGGTTTCAACGGTTTTTTGCACACCTCTGAATTAAAGTATAGGGGGAACTGGGGCAGTAGTAATCTGGGGTAGTTGTAAACACTGTGATTTTTTTCAAAAATTTTAAGACTCCAGAGGATAAAACCGATAAGCATTCATAGATACCATGGGGATGTATGTCCACAGATAAATTGGTCAATAAAATCCTAATATACTTTAAAAATAAAAATCATTTTTCCCAAAAATGTTGATATTTCAATTATTTTGGTCATTTGGATTTCCACCTGGAAATTAAAAACTGTGTAAAATAATCGAAATGTAGCAATACCAGTTCTTTCCTACATCTTTTAGGATTATATTAATGCATTTACTAGAGAAATTGAGATTCTCATTATTTCAAAAGAATTAATAATTGGTCAGAAAACAGCATTTGGGGTAGATGTAATCAGGCAATTTCAATTTCACAAAATGAGTAGGTAAAAGAGCGGGAAATTGACCTTCATGCGAAATATCTATAATTCATAGATTACGAAAAAAAAATTGGTGGCGCTGTGTTCAATAAAAAGTCACATGATGTCAAAATATGGGGAAAATCTATTGAAAAATGTCTTTGATATGCATGCTTTTAGTTTTTTTGCTATTTTAATTATTCTTTGTAAAAAGTGTCGTGATTTTTTGAAAAATATACAGTCTTTATATATCTCTTAAGTAATTAAAATAATCGAGAGTGGTGCAAAGTTAATTTCAAGGGTGGGAAAAAAGGTGTTTACATCCTCCCCAGAAAGTGGTTACTTCTACCCCAGGTATTTTGTGAAAAGAGAAAAATGCACAGTGACACAAATTTTATTTTTATGGAAAACTCAATTGTTTTCCAGCATCCGCATTACCCTCGACGAATTGCCTATACCCAAGGGTAAAACATGAGCTAAGAAATATTTTCCAAAAAATCACGGTGTCCTTGGAAAATCACCTCAAATTCGCATGTATCGAAAATGATTACATGTGCCCCAGTCTCCCCTATAAAAATAGCATAAACGATTTTGCATGTAGATTAAGGGAATAAAATCAAAAACAAGTCAAATTTTTAAACATTTTCGTATTATATTGAAAGGAATTTATAAAAAAAAATAGTGTTTTATATAAAATTTAATTAAATTCTTAAGTGTAATAAATTGTAATTCGCGTATAGAATTACCATGTAATTAATCATCACTGAAGTTGGTTGGGAAAGTTTAGCGAATGTTTTTGGCGGTTCTTTCGGAAAAGTTTGTGGCGGGGAGATTCAGGGAAATGTTCTCAATTTTTTTTTGTTGTTCTCTTCCTGCTGTAGAGGACATATTGAGTGATGCCAAAGGGGAATGTGTGATCTGCCTGGATGATTTATCTCCCGGCGATGTGATAGCCAGACTGCCGTGTCTCTGTGTCTACCATAAAGGGTAAAATCACGTGCACTTCTCTGACCAAACACTTTTCACCACGTGTCCCTTTATTGCATTTTTGTCTTTTTTTTCAAATTGTCTCCCAGGTGCATTGACAAGTGGTTTGAGGTGAATCGAAGCTGTCCAGAACATCCTGGCGACTGAGAGATTCACACAACGACAGATTTTGCCGACCCATTAACATTTCAATGCCATTTTTATTTGTTAACGAGCAGAAGGTGGAAAAAGGTGACGATGCAAAAAGGTGTTAAATCAAATCAGAGAGACTGTATATATAAAAAAAAAACTAGCGAAGAAGTATGATGATGAAAATACTAAAATAACAATTTTTAGCATAGATAAAATATGTAGAGTAATTTACACAGAGAAAAAGAAAAGAGAGGAGGGGAAAAAACACCGAATAGACAGAATTTTCAGGTTTAAAGCACTGAAAATTTTCTTCTTGGCGATGAAAAACAAAAAAAAAATTGAATTGAGAGAAGAAAAAAAAACGAAGATGCGAAAGATTCATCAAAATGTCAATCTCTCTCTAAATAATTCAACGGTTTTCTTTTTGGAGGCGAGAAAAGAGGAAAATTTGTGAGAATTTCACGGAGAAATCTCACAAAATAAAGAACAATTTGACATTTAAAAAACAAAAACAGAAATAAAGAGAATAGTGATAAGATACTGCAGAGAAAAACATGAGCTGAAAATTGCAAAAAATACGCAGAAAAAAGTTTTTTTGTTCACTTTTTTCCGTCATTTCTCATCGCAAGAAAAAAAGAAACAGCCATCTGAAGGAGTGACTGATTGCGTGCTTAAAAACTGACTAAAAAAGAAATATTTCTAAAAAGAAAATCAGATATTTCGTGAAATAAAAAAGAAGAATAGAAAAAAAATCTAAGGAGCATCAAGGAAAAAATGCAGCAAAAAATGCGATAATGTTATCAATTGAATTTTTTTTAGGCTGCTGGAAGCAGAGAAAAAAAGGTACGTTGAAAAATTTCTGTTCTTTTTCAATTCAACCGATCTAGATCATAATTTTCTTCTTTTGTAAATAATCATGAGTAAAAGAAAAAGAAAAAAAAACAACAAAAAATCTTCTTTTTGTAGATAAAAACTTAAGGAAAAACAGAGATAGAAACTTTTAATGTGGTAACAATTTTACAATTTGAAAAACTGAAAGTAGCTTAAGGTGAAATGATTAAAAGAAAAAGGAGAAAATAAATAAAAATAAAATTGGTGGAAGAGGAAAATATGCAACCAAAATGAGGTATAACAAAAATAAAATGTGTGTGGAAAGCAAGAAAAATTGGCACATTGTCTGTGATTTCTTCCTCGTAAAACAAAAAAAATAAATAAAAAGTAAAATAATGAGAATTTTAGTGAGAAAGAAGCCCCCAAGAGTAAATTTTTAGAACAAGAAGAAAAAATAGCAACGAAATTAGAAACGGTCAAGTACATTTTTCATGTTGAATTCTTTTTCACTCTTTTTCTACCAATAAAAATCTCTTGGCGATGTTACACAAGAGAAAATTTAAAAGAAAAACAAGGACAGTGGGGAACAGAATTATAGGGACAAGTGTAAAATATTTTATTTAGCATTGAAAAAATTTTAAATTTGTCATATTTTGAATTTTGGAATCAGTGATAAGAGGCCAACCTTTAAAAAAATTTGATATTTTTTTGATTTTGGAAATTTTAAAAAATCGTTCTTTTTTTAATGGATTACGGATAAAGATTCCCAGGGAGTAGTATAAGACAAATTCCTAGCGGGAAAATGTCAAATGTGATAGATATTTCAGTAGATTGTGAGAGACAAAATCACAATCGACGAGATCGTGCGATTTTCAAATGGAAATCGCAATATCGTATGATTTTTGTAAAAATCTTCAGATTTTTGTACAAAATCTGTAAAAATGTGAGATTTCAATCATAGAATTGCGTAATTTTTTCTTAAAAAATGCAAGATTGGACGATATTTGCCAAGAAATCGGAATATCATTGTCGCATGGAAATTTGCAAGATAATCTCAAGATCAAAAACGAAAAACTGCGAGATTTTGCAGTTTTCGCATGGTAAATGCAACATCGTGTAATTTTTGCAAAGAAAATGCAATATCGGGCGATTTTTGGATAGAAATCGCAAAATCTTCCAATTTTTTGTTCAAAAATTGCAAGATTTTTCGATTTTTGTACAAAGATCGAAAATTGAAGATTGGGAAATTGAGCCATTGTCTCATAGAAAGCGCAATATTGTGCAATTTTCACTAAGAATTAGTGATATCGCGTGATTTTTGCATAGACATCGCAAAATCTTGCAATTTTTTGTTCAAAAATTGTAAGATCTTTTGATTATTCTATGCAAAAATTGCAAGATTTTTTGGTTTTTGTATTCTATGCAAAAATTGCAAGATTTTTTTGGTTTTTGTACAAAAATCGAAAATGCAAGATTGGGAAATTCAGCCATTGTCTCATAGAAAGTGTAATATTGTGCAATTTTCGCTAAGAATTAGTGATTTTGCGCGATTGTTGCATAGAAATCGCGAAATCTTGCAATTTTTTGTTCAAAAATTGCAAGATTTTTCGATTTCTGTACAAGGATCGAAATTGCAAGATTGGGAAATTGAGCCATTTTCTCATAGAAAGCGCAATATTGTACAATTTGCTCTAAGAATTGGTGATATTGCGCGATTTTTTCATAGAAAGTGCAAAATCTTCCGATTTTTTTTTGTTTAAAAATTATAACATCTTTTGACTTTTGTCCAAAAATTGCAGATTTATCGATTTTTGTACAAAAATAAATCAGAAATACCAATTTCATGTGATTTTCGCAAAGATGGAATCAAAAATCGGAAGATCTGAAATACAATTTCAAGTTATTTTTGCACAGAGTTACTAATATCTTGTGCGATTTTTGCAAAGAAATAGCAATATTCCACAATATTTGCAGAGGAATCGCAAAAATTTTTGGAATCATGTTCAAAAATTGCAAGATCTTTTTTTTGTGCAAAAAATTGCAAGATTATTTTATTTTTATACAAAAATCGCATGATCGAAAACAAAATTTTGCGTGATTTTTATTTAGAAATCAAAATATCGTGTGACTTTCCAATTATTAAAAAAATGCATGCTTTTCGATTTTTGTAAATTGCGAAATAAGAAAAAGCAATTTTTCCTGACTTGCGTAGAAACTAGCAGTATCGTGTGACTTTTATAAAGGATTGGGAATATCGCGCTTTTTTACATAAAAGTCGCAATATCTGCCAATTTTTGAACAAAAAATGCAAGCTCGTTGAATTATTGGCACAAAAAGCGATTGATCGCGCTATTTTTAGCTTAAGAATGCAAAAAATCTTGATTTTTGCAAAGAAATTGGAATATCGATATTTTCACAGAAATCGCGAGGTCTACCAATTAAAAAATATAAAAGTCCCAAAGCAATTCGGTTAAAATTTTGGAATTTACATCAGAATGACGCATAGACAAGTAGCTGTCAATGGTATCCGTTTGGTGTAGTTAAAAATTCTGAAGTGACAGCTATATTTCGGGTTTAACTCATTGTCGAAACACAATCGATTTTAAATAGAAAACGTTCTTGAAAACGTGGAAATATTTCTGGAAACACGTAAACATTTCGTCGTTTGCATTGATACGTCTCGTACGGTAATATCTATTTTCGAGTTCAACTTCAATTTGAACTTAATAGAGCATTATTTTCTTATTAATTAAATTTGCAAACACAATTTATATCGTGGCATTACCAGAAACAGAAAATTATAAAATTTCTCATGCTTCTAAAAACAGGTATCCCACGTAAAATTGTATAGTACTCTTATGAGTTACTCAATTTCTGTAGCTATATCTAAATCAAAACACGTTAATAATCGTTTCTAAATTTAACATTTTCTTAATATTCTTCATTTTTTTTAAGTTAAAATTGTTTGAAGAGGCCCGTTCTTGATTTTTTTTGTGTTGTAAAAGAGGCTTTAAAATAATAATTTCCAGGATTTTATTATAATCAGTTGTTTAAAATAAACAAACCGGAAACGTTTGTTTATCTCAATCTTTAAGTCAATCTTTATTATGTTTAGTACTCTTTAAATTATTCAATATTTTATAAAATGTTTTAAAAGACTTTTTTTGAGCATCGGACAAATTTTAATGCTCTCAAAATTTAGCATTTTTTTTAATGTTCAACAGCAGATTTTCTCTAACCTTAATTTAAATGATTTTTTTAAATCATTTAAAAGAATTTAGGAGAGAATCGCAATTTTAGTACATATATTGGCGTAGCATTTTTAAATATTCTGAAAATATATATTTTTTAATTAAAAAGAAATTAAGGCATGTGATGAGTGTATACACGCTTGTACTAAAAATGATATCGTTTTTTAACATTTCTTCATGATAATTTGTGTTTCATTTCATAAGAACTGATATATTTGGTGTTGATGTTTAGTACACAAATGTATTAAATATTAGCCCCAATTCGTAAAATTTTTGGTAATCTAGTATAGTGACAAAAACTGTGAAATTGTGAGGGATACGTTCCTCTTGTCATAAGTTAACCAAGGAAAAATTAATGTCTAAATCAGATGCTCGGTTAATGGGACATCAAGTTTTTTTTCACTACACGATCAGATTACAAATTTTCAGAACTGAAATGATTTTTTAAATTTGTTGTTGTTCTAAAGTTGTACTAAAAATAAATCTCAAATTTTGTCAGTTTACATTGGTTGGTTTTAATTAGTTAAGTCAAAAAAAAAAAAATTAGAAAGAATCTTGCAAATTCTACAAGAAGCTTGGTTATCTGTATTTAGTACACAATTACATGTACTAAATATAAATTTCAATAGTACTTATATTTTATGGTTCTTTTCTAATGAAAAATGAAAAGGGGAAATCTTTCTCTTTAACAGTTTTTTTTAAGTACATACGGGGTATGTACATTTTTAGTACAGCTGGGGCTACTTTAAGCAGTGGGTCTACATTGATTTACGATATTTTCGCAAATTTCTAAAGCAATCTGGGCTTTAACGTAATGTAATTTAGATACACAAAACAATTGTGTATCTAAATTAAATTAATGTAAGGACAATACGCGAAAAAATCGTATATAAATGTAGCCCCATACCTCGAAGTAGAACCAACCCACCCTAAGTGTTCTCATGTCCTTCTGCATGATCGATTTTTCTTTATAGAGGTTCCTCCTGTTTGTTTTGGAATATGACATGGACCACCAATAAAAAGAAAAGTCGATTATGCAGAAGGACATAAGAACCGTTCTGTACTAAAAAAAAATTCAAGAGAATGATTTACGCTTTTTTTTCATTGTAATAGCGCCATTATAAGTGATTCAAACATATTCAAAGAAACTTTAAATTTTAAAGATCGAATTTAACATTTAGTACTTGTACTAAATGTACTTGCTTTAATAAAATCTATTTTTTCTTGAATTAAAAGGCAAAAAAAAGGCTGGATAGAGCTTAAAGAAATTGATTTAAAAATTATTTTCAACTAATGTGAGATTAATTTTGAAAATTTCTATGAGGAAAAAGAAAGTTGATTGACATGCCCTTTAACTTTTATAATGGCGTCTACACACTAGTAGAATTTTTTTTTTAAAAAATGCCTTTTTGATAGGGGAAATTTTCTTTAAAAAGGCATTTTTTAAAAAAAAATTTCTACTAATGTGTGCCATAAAGTAAAAAATCCTGATTAAATTTACAGAAAAACCAAACCTGTATCAATAATTCTGCTCGCCACTGTCCTCAAATCGTAGATTTCAAATTGAATTTGGGGGATGTGAAAATTGGTGAGAAAATTAGCCAGTTTGAAGAAAAAACAAGAAAAAACTAGCAAGAGAGAATCGCTGCTTTCGTAAAATTTACAATAAGAAGACACCAGGATAATTTCTAAGACGAATATTTGTAACAATTTGTTGTCTATTAAATAATTACAGTAATAAACCTAAAAGGAGAAATGTGTTTTATTTGTCTGGTTACTCTGGCTCGTAGAGAATTGTTGGATCTGCAAAGTTGTGCACATCTTCGTGCCAAATGTCTTCCGGGAGTTCCTCTTCCGGAGACTCAAAATGCGTTGGGAAGGCCGGGGCTTCGGTGTAGCGCCTCAGGGGCAGCAGAGTGTCAAAGACGTAGACAAAGTTGTTGGTCTCGCCGCAAATGGAGGATCCCTGGACCCACATTACGTTATATTTTGTGTTGATGCGCCAGATTTTGAGTCCTCTCATCACTCTCCATCGGTTGCCCATGTGTCCGGGAAGCTTCTTGCCGGGCCAAACTCTGCCCTTCTCGCCGCCTCCGCCAATGTTCCCGGGACGTCTGTGTGTCTTGGTCTGGCCATGAGAAGCTGGCATTCCCTTGAAGCCCCATCGTTTCATGACTCCCTGGAAGCCCCTGCTGACAGTCTTGCCCCGGACATCCACGTAATCCCCGACGCGGAAGTGAGAGACATTGAGAGGCGTTCCGGGGAGGAGCTGGGCTTCCGGGGACACGAGAAAACGTGCCAGGCGAGCCTTGGGCATGACTCCGGAATCCTTAAAGAGTCCACAGTATTCCTTGGTGAGAATTGTAGGATCTGTACTCTCTGCTCCCACTAGCATGCATCCCCACTGCCTCACATCTTTAACTTTGGGTTTCTGGGTGGGATTGAACTCTTCCGGAGGGATATACTTTATTACATGATTGTCCACAATCTGCAACAGAGTCGTCCGGATCTTTTTCCCATTCTTCAGCCACAGAGGATACTGACCAATCTTCCTGGCAATCACCCCTGTCCTTCTCAAGGAAGGCTTCCATTCCGCCTGTGGAAGTTCCTCTGCCCGGATCAATCCGCTAGAGGCATTAGGATACGTTGTCACTCCCTTCAGCAAGCTCGGAACGCCGTATTTATCATGCAGCACTTCCTGCACGAACTGTGAATTCTCCGGAGACACCAAATCATCATGCTTAACCCTGTCTTTCCGCACAAACCAGAAGGGATTCCGCAATTTGGGGTAGTTCAGATGCCTCTTCCCACGAGTGAGGTTAGGTTCTCTTAAACTGAAATAAACATCCGCTTTTACACCAAATCTTCTTGCCATTTCGCACAAAAAGACTCACCTTATCCTCGAAAATTGATCCCTAAGGACACTGAGGCAATTCAGAGGACGAATTCCCAGCATTTTCCCTTTTTTTCCTGCTCCAAAACAACTCCCCAAAAGCAAAATATCGTGCTTTTTCCGGAATTTCAAGTGACAGCTGACAAAGTTTTCCGAAATTATTTGCCGGCAAAAGTTGGGAAAGTTGGCCATGAAAATAAACAAACGTTGCTGTTTCATTTTGCAATTGAATTTTTTAATGATAAAATTGTTCAAAATTAGTGAAATCATCTTGATAATTTAGAAGGAAGTGCAAATATAGAGAGGGAATGGAGGGAATCGAGAGAACGCAACAGGTATTTATATTTCAGTAGATATTTTTGTGATGGAGCCCCCAGAGCTTTTCCATTTCACAAGATTTTGTTCTAATTTCAAGAATTCCAAGATTTTTTCTTATATTTTGACCACTTTGACAATATTTAAAGAAAACAGAAGGAAAGATGAGCAATTCTGGTGCCTGATCATACAATTAATAGAAATCTTAAGTTCCGATGAAATTTGCTGGTTTTTGCAGCGTTCCGCATTCCTTGTCATTTATCTCTTTTTTTTTCATGAAAATTGCGCTTAGTTGCTCCTCTTTGTCGCGAATGCTGAGAATTTTTGTTACAATAATCGTATATTTCATTGATAATAAATTGTACAAAGCCTAGAAAGCAGGAAAATCATACTATTCCTCTTCCTACAAAGCCACTGAAGAACTTCTCAATGTAAAAGTAAATTGTGGAGCAAAATAATCTTGCCAAGATTGCAACTTTTCATCTCAAAAAAAAACGGAGAGAAATGAGATACTTTTTTGCATTTGCGACGTTTTTTTTATCAATTTTTCCTGCAAAAAATGCTTAGAAAGAAATTCCTCACATGGATCATGGATCTAATTTCCGATAAGTCGCCTGATTTTCGTATGTACTCTTAAAAGTAAGTTATGTGCTCGAATACAGATGGCGCTGCCATGTTTTCGGAAGAAAATTTCCCGGTAAAATTACTTTTAAAATTCCCTTTTAATTTAAGAGTCGTATTAAAAGGCTCATAGTTTTGTTAACCCATTTTCCCCACTTCTCTGTAAATTAAGGATTAAATGAATATTGTTCGTTGAAGGAACATTGAAAAATATTTTTACATCAAAGAAATGCAAAATTTCTTAAAAATTACTCAACTTCGATCTATTTGAATCAAATTAGGGGAAGGCTTTGATCGTTCGCACATACGTTACCTTCAAACACTTCATATTTCTCCCATATTCCTTTATGAATCTAACATATCGTCAGTTAAATCAGCATTTATCGTAACTTCATTTTTGCGATTTTGAGATATATACATGTTTGGAATCAGCGAAATTTTGTTTATGAAACGCACTTGTGAAAAAGAAACTTTTATAAGCCCAATAAAAATTATTTTAAATAAAAATTATCGTAAGTGCCCTTAATTAAGAAAAATTTATCAGAATTTGTCGTAACTTCCATTTTTGGGGAAGTTACGACAAATTTCCATACAAAATTTTCAGTAATCAGCATTTGCCGTAACTTCTTTTGCTCACTTGCGTGGCTTGTAATTTGCAGCAAAATTGCAATATTTCTCAATAAAACGTTTATAAACTCTTCCAAATATCAAAAGACAGTGCGAATAGTGTAGCATGAAATCATTTTAATTCAATATTTGCGAGAAAAAAAGTGAGAAAAAATCCCTACCCATCTGTCATTAATTCAAAACAAAACAAGCGACGTGGCGCACAAAATTTATTCAAGAAAACTTATGAAATAAAAGCTTTTAGGGACAGGGATAACAGTATAATTGACTAATTTAGTCAAATAAAGGCGCTTATTATCACTAGAATAATTCAAATTGATATAATGCATTTTAGAAAATTGTCGTAACTTCCAGAATCTCCATACATTGGAAGTTACGGCTTTATAAACGATGGAAGTTACGACAAAATATTATTATGTTTCTTCTAACATATTTCTCAATATTGCAGCTTTTAAATAATTTTATAAAGATTTTCTCGAGTTAACTTACAGTTTATTAGTGCCACTTTTAATATTTTGACTCAAAAGTATCGCATTCGGGGCTCATTTTTAAGAAAAATAATATTGAACTGAAAATTTCGTCTCCTGAAAAGTTGTCAAAAGGAAGTTACGACAAATGCTGATTTAACTGACGATATGTCTATATATTGTAATAGCTAGTCTTAAATCCCACCTTCACAAACTTGACTTGAAAATTCACAAACTTGACTCACATTCATCGATCGCACATAGAAGACATGTCTTCTCTCACATTTTCCAGGAAACTTCATTTTAGATGTAATCTCTTATATTCACATCTATTGTAATCTACCGATTTGATCCACCACTAAAAAGTAAAATTTCAAAATCTTAAAGTTGATAAACAAGAAGTAGGGGGAGGTTTGAACTTTCGCACACAAAAATGATGTTCAAGTTCAGTGATTTTTTCTGACTGCCATGCAAACCGTATCGATTCTCCAAAACTATGTCAAGAAAATCTCTTACTTATAGGGTTCACAATCCCACCTCAGATAATTCCAGGAAATCCTCAGATCCCCTAAAGGAAAATGAAAATTTAATGGCGATTTGTGCGAAAGTTCAATCAAGTTTCCATCTTCGCACACGATTCACGTCATCATTGAACACCCCTGATCATTGAAAAATTGGGAGAAACTCCCAATTTTTTCAGGAAAGGTGGGATTTAAGACAAGCTTTTGAAATATATAGCCATAGGTAAGATTCATAAATGAATATGGAAGAAATACGAAGTGTTTGAAGGTAGCGTATGTGCGAACGATCAAAGCTTTCCCCTGATAGTGACTCTTATCATATTTTCCACGCGATTTTTTTGAAAAATTATGTAAATAAGAGCTCGTATTTTTATTATTTTTATTTTTCTGTCATTTTTTTATTCTTAAAACAATATTTTGTGGCAATCTGTAAAGGGCCACCGAAACTGTGATTAGAAAAGGGACAGATAATCCTAACCGGCTTATGTAGGTGAGATTCTTAATGTGATCTAGCTCGGAATGTATGCAAATTCGATTTAGAGCTGAAGTTTGGGACGCCATTCAGTTATCTTGAATCAAATTCGTGAAATTATACAAATTTTGTATTTAAACCAAAATATCAAGGATCACAATAGAGTGACAGAAAAGTGATATATGGGTGAAATGTAGAGCATAATGTTCTCTATAATTTTGCCGTCAAACTAGATCTCATCGATTACTCAGAAGCCGAGATAATCAAGGTTGTTTGTTTCTGAACTCGTTTTTTTCACCCAGAGCGCCCCAAATGTTCATTTGATGAACTTCAACTATATCAAAGAATTGTTGTCTTTTGTGAGACTTTACATTTAAAGCAGTCAAATTGGCATCTGAGTGGTTTCAAAGCGTTATTATGGGAAAAGTCAATTTTTTCACATTAAAACGGTAAAACCGGAAAGATAGCGTAGTCTGAGTGGAAAATGATGTTTGGACGAAATGTAGACACAAATGTCTTTTACAATTATGTCGAAGTAATCATCACAATCGGTACAGCGACAGTCGAGATAATTGAGGTTATGTTATATTGAAATTGGTTTTTCGACTGTGGCGCGCTTGGTGTTAGTTCCACGAAGTTCAAATGTGGAGCTCAGAAGCAAACTGACACATAACCTATGGCTAAAGCATAGAATATGTGTCATTTTGCCTCTGAGCTCCACAAATGTTCTAGGAAGTTGTAGCATTTGGTGAGATCTTTCGTTTAAGCCCTTACTCATCAAAATCGGTCAATTAGAACAGGAGATATGATTTTTTGAATTTCGTGAACTTTGACTCCTCAAATTTCCGGTTTTATTATAACCACAGCACACTTACGCCACTTTTTGGAAACGTCCTAGACTGGACTACAACACTCTAAAATTTGATTAATTTGCACAGTGCCGTTTTTGAGAAAAATGAATTTTGATGAATTTTGACGCTATCGCAGCGCCACCTGTGGTGACTTTTTGAACTTCCATCTGAAAGTGCTCATCGATACGAAACCAAAAACCCAAAATTTAGCTCAAAATGTTAATTAGAACCGGAGATAGAGGCCGATCAATTTTCGAACTTTGACCCCTTATAGCTCAGGTCGGGGTTTATCGATCGACTTAAGTATTTCTTTGTTTGATAGGTATAATCTGCGGCTACAATATACTTAAATTTAACATACTTAAATACTTGAAATGTTAGAAGAGGAAGTGGTATTTCACGAGAACTTTCCAAAACGCCCTCACTTTTTAAATTCTGACAATTAGAACCGGGGTTATGGCCATTTTAAGAATTTTTTTTGTGGACTCTTATAGCTCGGGTCAGGGGATCTTCAGTTTGGTACTGATCGAAAGCTCTTAGGTCCAGCTCTAACATACTAAAATTTGAGCCCGATCGATGCCATAGGAGCGGAGTTATTGAGAAAACAAAAAAGGGGGGTATTCAAAATGGCGGAAGGAGGGGTGGGGGGTGGGAGGTAATGCACCAAGTTGCAATTTTCATCCGAAATATAACCTTTGCCGCAAACCGGAAGTCGATATCTTTCTAAGTTCTTAGTTACTAATTTTACTCGACATTATTTCCCAGAATAAGTGTCCAATTCCAAGAATTACATTCAGAAATTCAGGACGAATTTCAATTTAATGATCGTGGTCGTGCGGAGACGATCGTTAAATCTCTATAAAAATATCCGATTTATGTTATTTCTAGAAATTTTTCCTTTTCAATTGCCATCACTTTTCAAATTCTTGGGAAAGGGGTTGCATAATTTGGATGGCCAAAGATCGTACACCCTTTTGATCATCTGCTATCCGTGACCCTCTCATTGTCAAGGTTTTATTATACTTTCTGCGTGAGGTCTACCTATAATTTATGACCACCCCAAAGAGAAAGCAATCTTCCAAACCTGTTAACGTAAATCACCCACTTTCCAACGTAACAGTGTTCAGTGTTCCAGAAATAGATGATGTCTTTGTTGGTTTAATCGAACAAATGCACCCTCTTTGTGAGTTTAGGTCACTCATATCTCTCTTATTGTGATTTTACGACCTTTCTTGATCATCTGCCCTTTTTAATGGCTGTCAAGTGTTTATTGTCCTGGAAGGGGTACTATTGTCTCCAAAGTTTTTCTTCGTCTCTGGCTATAAATTTCATGAGGACAAATTGCATAACACATTCCTCACACTCATGGTGCTAAAGATGATCTATCCTTGTCTTAAACGAGCGTGCGTGATCGCGGAAATGCAGGACAATGGTTGTGATACAAAATAGATTATTCAGATAGACAAATTTATTCAACTCACAAATTTTGAAAGACATTTTGTTGTTCTTTTCTCACTTCATGAGAAGTCTCTAGTGGTCTAGTGCTATGGTATATTAGGGACTCTAAAATTTTTCCAGGTCCACGATCTGCGTCTCAAAAAAATACTCAAGGTGGGTGGATTCTGTGGATGAATTTAGGGCACCAAAAGTGTTCATTTCTCTTCTTCGAAGTACAATCAGTGCTCTCGAGAGAAGTCACTGGAAACTGAACTCATTACACTAATTTCAGCAGCTCTTTTATACCAAAAATCTCAGTGAGAAGACACCTTTCCCCAAATTTAGACCCTCTTTATCTTTTTGCCTACTGTTCGTGTGTGGCGTCTCGTCTCTATTTTTGTGACTGCAACTGCAATGCGGACAGATCATAAAATTATGATCGTAAATTAACTCTGTGCGGAGCTCTTTTTCTTGGATTCTCCAAGGGAGAATATCCAGTCAATATATTTTTAACTTCTCCGAATTCCGTTACACAATAATGTGACACTTTTTAAATTGTCTCCCAGAGTGATTCATAATAGATCAATCACTACAAGTCATGAAAAGTTATACTCAAAATGGCAAACGGAAAATTTGACATACCGTCGTAGGTTTGATTAAATTGATCTTCATTCTCTTTCCTGATTTTAATTCTGGTTGCCAATTGTTTGTTTTCTTGGATTGCGAAATTTGCGGAATGCTCGAACTCACGAGATAGAGCTCACCGTGAATTAGTTTTTCGCATGATCTTTTGATGATTACTATGATCTTCTAGAGATCAAGTTGATTCACAAATCACAAAAGCATTTGAAAATCAAAAAAAAAATCAATACTTACCCGGTTTATTGCTGATGAAGATTGATGAAGCCATGTCCGAAATCTCAATACCTTTCCCAAACTTTAACCTTTTAAGGACGAGAAGGTCAAAAATTGAGGGTCATAAAAAATCATTTTTTTCTAATTTTTTAAAGCAAAATACAACTTTAGAAGGTCGTAGGAAAAGTTTCGTTTTTGGGTCACCGGTGATCCAATCGTCCTTAAATCGGTTGAAAAATGGGTCCCCAAAGTGGTTTACCTGTTGTGACGCATTTTGTGCATCACAACTCGGCTTTCAAATATTCATGATCGCGCTGGTTCTTTCATGAAATATCAAGAAGGGACATGATAGATCATGTCTAGCGCCGCGAGAGTTTTTCTATCCAATTAGTCCTTACGAAATTTATAGCCCAGAGACAAAGACACCTTTAAGCCATTAGGCAGGTGTTCGTAAAATCACGATGGGCGAGATATGAGTGACCAAAAAGGGGGATGCATTTGTTAATATTAAGCAAACAAAGGCACCCTCTATTCCTGGAAAACTCGTAAAGTGGGTGATCTATGGTGACAAGCTTTTAAGATTACTTTCTCTTCGAGACGGTCGTAAAATAAGAGCTCGCGCCAAGAAAGCTATAAAATTCTGAAGAGAAATAGGGACAAAGATAACAAAAATCGAAAAGGTGTGTGGTCCTCGGTCATCTCAATTAAGCATCCCCTTTCTTAAGGATATAGAAAGTGTTGGAGAAAACTCTAGAGATAGCGAAAGTGGATATTTTTATAGGCACTTAACGATCGTCTCCAGACGATCGTTATCTAGAGGTTCGTCCTGGATCACTAATTGGACACCTTCCCATGGGAAATAATGTCGAATAGAATGAGTGTGTGTCTGGAAAGTTGAGTATAAAGAGGGAGATGATTTGGAGAAGATGTTCAGTTGTTGTGTAAAACCATCCCAGGACACTACTGAAAAGTGGACAATCTTTATAAAGTCAGTGAATTAAAGAAAAGTGTTATATTATTATAAAGACAATACTCGGACTCACGTGGTATATAAATCCATAAATTATCTTTTCGCACGGTTCTTGTTCATAAAGGTTATTTTTAATCAAATTGGTTCATAAATTCTATGAAAATTTAAATTATGCCAAATTCGAAAATTTGTAAGGAAGTGCATTTTTTTTTTAATGATTTGACCTTCCTTTTTATATCAATTTTCTGTCACACCAATAACACACTATTCGGCAACATCTCCTTTGTAGAAGATAAAGGATCTTCATGGGTAGTCTGAAAAATAAATATCGCGATTTCTACGGAATTTCTTCTTTGTCTCATGGCCTCCATTAAAAAAAATCCTTAAAAAGAGATGTTTGCTTTGGATGTTCAGGGTCTTTGTACATTTACTTACACACGTGTTCCTCGGACACAAATCTCCATTTTATGGCCGTCTTGGAGGGCAAACAATTTTTTTTTACTTATCAGCACAAACCATCTGTTTTAAGGACGTCTCTGTGATGCCTTTGTACGATCAAGCAGTTTTACCTCCTTCGATGACTCACTTCTTGCATGATTCTTTTGTTTCTGGACAGTTTATGGCTCTCGTGTTTGCTAAGGTAAGGGAAGTAACTATCGGCCAGTTAAGAAAAATGCTCCATAATTTGCTTAAAATAAAAGCTTTAAACCAATTTTTGGAATTTTGAATATGCCAATTGGAACTCTATATTCCATTTATCTATATCTCTACATTTTATTTCTTAATATTTAGAGAAATTAGTAAAAAAAAATGGTAAAATTGCAACTATGCATTGTGCGTATTGCAACGGCCATATGAAATCAGATGAAGAAGATATCGGCCGAGAGTGGAGCAGGTATTGGCCGAAAAATAAAACCCTTTAAAAATAATACAAATTTGAATATTTTTCTTATTTATTACGATATAATCTCTCTGTCATCCATCCCTTATAAGAACCGATAATTGCCCAACTATCAGAAGAAGTTTTTATCACTTTACAGGGAGATTGTTGGTGAAGGGATCTTCTAATATTTCGCCGTAATTCTGATCCAATTCTGAACGACAAAGTATTAATGTAGTAGATTTAACGACAAGAAATCCAGTTTCGGCTTGTTTCATGATTCTCCATACGAGCTTAGATTATTCTTTTTCTTGACTTAGTATTGGCTTACCAGTGATTTTCCTTTTTATTGTCTTCCGGAAAGTTTGTCAATCAGGGTCAGTCTGGGCACTCCATACGTTGCAGATGTTTTCGATAGGATTCACCTGTCATCATGGCATCTAGCACATTTGTCAATCCTTACTCTGAATATTGTAGTTTCTAAGACAACCTTCAAGATGTTTAATATTGATAAAATGCAAAATTTACACTGGGGAAGTTCATTTTCAAAACAATAACATAACCTCTACTGCTTGCGAAAATGGTATCGAAATACGATGAGAAATGGCCGATGTTTCATGCTTCGCACAAAAAGTACTTGTTCTCAATTAACAAATTAATTCGTATTATGAGTAGCGAGACAAATTAAAAGCGTTCTGATACTAAAAGCAGAATAATTGAGTAGTATTTTTTTGAATCACACGGGCTTGTAAATCATTTAAATAAGATATAATTCCGTATTTTGTCTCACTGAAATTCTAGTATAAAATCATAAGAATTTGAGAAATGGCTGTTTTTTGATTAAGACTTCGATACAGTGATTCAATAAATTAGATGAATAACTATATTTTCTTAAAAAATCGACGAAAAACTTATTTCAAAAGATTACATTTGAACAAATACAATATATTTTGCATTAGGTAATTGGTAAATCGTAGTTAGTAATTTTTAAATATTCATTTTATCTTGGTGGTCGATATCTTCTGCAAGCTGGCCGATACAAGGTGCATGGTCGATATGTGCTTCTCTTACCTTATGATTCCTTTATTTGATCAAGCCCTATTCCTCGGTGGTTTTATGGATCTGGTGTTTGCTCTAGAACAGAGGCGTGCAAGAACCTTTGAAACCGAATAAACGTCAAATGAAACATGTACATCAATGGTCAAAACGCTACTATAACAAACTTATTTTGACGTTAATTCGGTTTCAACGGTTTACACACCTCTGCTCTAGAATTTCTTTAGAAAACGCCCTCACTTTTTAAATTCTGACAATTAGAACCGGAGTTATGGCCATTTTAAGAATTTTTTTTTGGACCCTTATAACTCGGGTCAGGGGGGTCGGGGACCTTAAGTTTGGTATTGATCGAAAGCTCTAAGGCCCAGCTATATATACTTTGCCGAAAAAGTTTCTACACACTAGTAGCAATTTCTTTAAAAATGCCTTTTTAAAGAAAATTTCCCCTATCCTTGTAGGCACAAACGCTAGATTTTTTTTTAAAAAAGGCAATTTTTGACAAAAATTGCTTCTAGTGTGTAGACACTATAAAGAAAGAAGTGCTGACACTGGAGGATGTCAAAAGAGTGGCAGCTCAAGACATTCTACAGTTCATCCAGTTTTAAAAGAATTAGAACAAGGTTTGTTGGGTAAGCGGCTTGAATAGAGCCTAGGTGTCTGCAACTCACAGATCCTATCATGCTCCCCATACAATCTATCCATCGTGATCATGAAAAGCGAGCGCATTCCGCAAACAAACAATTATGATTTCCGAGCGGGGAAATCAGAATGTTGAAAATAAAAAAAGACTTGTTGCTTCTTTCGATGTCCAGTTTATTCTCTCCCTCTTTCTATTGATACATGATATTTATATGATTGCTCTCCCTTCGATCTACTTTGTCTTTTATCAGATGTCTATTTTCAGAATGTTATGATTTTATGCTGATTGGAATTTCGTAAGATATACATTCCTGACCAAAGTAAATATAAACATTATGATTTTTTGTCAATTAAACAAAGAGTGATCCATATAAGCCGAAACTTTGAAAGATAAACATTCTCAGACAAATTAATATAAACATTTTTACATTCTAATGTCGATTCAATGATGAGGACACTTAATATCATGATTTATGATTGTGAGATCTAACTAAACGTTGTTATAGCCCTCTCAATGAGAGCCAAGGTCAACAAGGATTTCGAACAAGTTTCATCATGACTGAAGGAAACAAAACTTAGTTATGATGCATAAATTGCGTTACAAATCACAACATAAAAACATAAAAGAAATTGCTGGAACCATAATCAAAATGAACTAAAAAGCATGCTTTTCGAAGGGAATGAGAGGGGTAATCGTATAAGAATAAAATAGAAAAAAAACATCCCTAAATAATATGAGCTTAATGGGAGGGAGGTATCGGAGTTATTAATCACTATATATATTTTTGACATTAAATCATAAGTGTTTTTCATTAAAACAAACAAAGAATAGTTGAGACTGGAGCAGTAAAAAACATGGAGTAGTTGTAAACACTGATTTTTATGTTTAAACTACTTGGTCTTATGACCAGCGCACAATAACTTTTGTTTGTAAACATGTTTTCAAAATTTCCCATGAGAGTGAGCGAGATGACTAGATCTAGATCTCATTCACTCTCATTGAAATGTCAAAAACATGTTTATACTAAACAAAAGTTATTGTGCGTTGGGCATTATGATAACGTGTAGTGCAGTGGTATTTGAGAAAATCAAAAATTTTCCAAGCGCACAACCACTTTCAGGAAATCCTCCAGTAGGATAGGTTCAGCGGATGATGAATATCATATATACATTGGGTAGGGGAGTGTTGGCATGGTTCGTACAGAGTGAACCTTAAAACAACGCAAATTTTCTCTTTGTTTGCAAAGAGCTAGTTCGTCATTTCTTAGCCATAAAGATAGATCATTATTAAGCTCATGAAACGAGATGAGAAATGGTAGGTCAGCTCTTTGCAAACAAAGAGAAAATTCCCATCGTTTGAAGGTTCACTCTGTGCGAACCATGCCTACATTCCCCTACCAATAGTATTTATTTCACTCATTTGGATTACAACCAGTGCTCTCAAGAGAAGTCACTATGGCAACTGAACCACTATACTAATTTCGGCAGCCTTTTTATACCACAATCTCAGCTACAAAAGACACTATTTTCCAATCATTGAACCCTATTTTTCTTACTGTTGTTTGCGTTCCTTTTTTATTTTACTATTGCTTGCGTGCTATTTTTGTCTCTATTTTTGGAATGCACCTGCACCCACGATGTGGACAACTCATAAATTATGATCGTAAATTATCTCTGCGCGATGGTCCCTTATTTTTTTTGTCATTCTCCAAGTGAGAATTTCTCCATCGAACTCTTTTTAATTCCTCTTTGGTCTTGATCTTCGTCAACTCCCATAAATTATCTTCGCAGAGTGATCCATAGAATATGGATCATTACAGATCATCTTAAATTCCATCAAGTATTTTTACAGAGTGATCTATAAGATTTACATCACTACACTTGAGAGAAATCCGAAAAAGTTAAAATAACATTCCGGAAATGTTAATTTTACCTTGCAGTATTGATCCAAAATCGGTGTAAATATTACCCTTTTTAGGTGTATTGGGGGTTACAGTTACCCTTTTGCATGTTAATTGTACCCTTAAAAAGGTGTAAAATTAACATAAAAAATGTTGATATATTTTTACACCGAAAAAGTCTTAAAGTTATGAGGAAATAAAGTTAATCGCACCTTCTTTTTTTTTCTCAGTGTACAAACGACCATTTCTTAGTAGAGAAGGATCCCTTTAGTTAGTATATGAATTCACAGAGATTTCGTTTCGTCCACTGAAATTTATTATGTGATTCAGAAACCGCAGTGTTTACAACTTTCTCATGTTTACAATTGCTCTAGTTTCCCCTACCCCTTGAATTTCAATTATTTCAAATTCACAAAGTTTATTTCCACAAGATTTTTACAATAAATTGTAATAACTTTGGTAAACAACCGAACACCCTTCTCAGAGTGATTTCTCTCATATTTTTTTTTGTTTCTAAGCATTTCAACGTTGGACATTCCTTCCTTTTTTGGTATTTTACAGCTCATATGGTCTTGGTCATTATTTTAAAATTTGGGGGATGGCTTACTTTTGAGTTATGCCGATCGTCCTTGTACCAATCTCTATAAATTTTTCCTAAACAAACACTTGAGAGAGACAGTGCGAGTCTCATTCCAATTGCTCGCACAAGTGTCTTCAAAAGAATCACTCATTATCCGCGAAGAACTATCTGCATTTTTAAAACAAAAATTTGCACACGTGTTCCAAAATCTCTCCGTAGTTCCAAAGTCCAATTTAATCTCGTCAAAGATTGCTTCAAACCCCAAATTAATTTATCACCGAAGATCACCCATGTCTCTTTGTAGCCTATCTTATTTCACCATATAATTCCAAGTATTTCATAATTTTCTTTCTAAAAATATAACACCAAGTTAGGTTTACAGCAGAAGAAGACAAAGAACCTAAAGAACAATTTTAAAAATGGTTTCTTAAATTTTTTTAAACAAGAATATTTAAAAAAATAATAATAATAAAATATTCATACCTTAAGCTTTAGTCTTAACATTGGACACTATTAAACTGACATATATGTAGATTTAACCTCACTTTATTTTAAAATCAAAAAGAGTGCCTGGAAAAATTCGTACATTGAGTTAAACTTAATTGTGATTGTGATCAAAGTAGTAAAATTTTAGTCATTCTACTGACGTGTAGTATTAAAGACGCTTCGAACGACGTCGTCGACTTAATATCGTGCCTCTATTTATTTCACAGTAATATATTTTCATTCTCAAGATATCTTTCAATTAGGTTTGTGTAGACAGAATAGTTATTACTCTAATGATACACCCAATGCTCTGGAGTAGATCATCGAGGCAACTAAATCTTGTTGAGAAATTTGAATTTCTTTTTACACTATTCTCGTGATATACTGCAGCATGCATGATCTTTGATGCCTTGTCGCTTCGTCAGACAGATAACTGAAAATATTCTTATCAATGGTATTTTGTATGGTGCTGAAAAAATTTCTTCTCTTTGTAAAACTCCCGAATTGTATGCCAAAGGTTAAGGCCTAGATAAGAATACTGATTTCGCCTCATTAGGGGACAGATTTGACACTAAAGGCGTGAATTAGTAATTTACATTTTTGTGTGGGTCATCTAGGAATAGATTGTGTTATTTTTCCAGGAAATGAGTTACAATATTATTAAAAAGAAATAATTGTGTCCGGATTTTGAACATTGATCATGGTATTTGTACTTTTAGTGCAACTCAAAATATGAGAGTTGCTGAGGGATAGCGACATGAAGTCTTCAACTTCCCTTCAAAAATTTTCTTTCTGGAATGTTTCGGCAATTAGTCAAAAGCGTGTTGTTTTAGTTTCTGAATGTGTTAAAAATATCTCAGAGGTGTGCATCCCTTCATTCACCACAATGAGTTCCATTCAACCTTTTTAATGAGTTTTTAAGTTCAATGGATCATAAATACCTGAAAAACGTATTTGCCTGGCAGGACAAAATTCGATTTAGATGGAGGGTTTTTTTTTTGTTAATCCTATTACGTCTGAACCGGATGCTTATGAGACGAATATTCCGGTGGCAGCCAGAATCCCGAAAGCCAAAATCCCGAAAGCCAAAATCCCGAACGCCAAAATCCCGAAAAGGCCAAAATCCCGAAAGCCAAAATCCCGAAAGCCAAAATCCCGAATTTTAAAAATCCTGAAATTGATGAAATTATATGGAGGAAAATGTTTAGAATAATTTCCTAAGACTCAGAAGATTTCCCTTTGCCTCCAACAAGCGTGGATACAATCGTGGAAGTAGCTGTGACACTTTTAAGAATTCGAGATTTTGGCTTTCGGGATTTTGGCCCATTCGGGATTTTGGCTTTCGGGATTTTGGCGTTCGGGATTTTGGCTTTCGGGATTTTGGCGTTCAGGATTTTGACCGGGACCCGAATATTCTAATACTATGAAATTATTTGCTTATTTTATCATATTTTATATGGTTACGATCTAACCTTAAAGAACGAGTGGTTAATTGTAAAAGATTCCACTACAAGTTTTAGAAAATAGAAAATTTCTACCGGACGTGTCAGAGGTTTTTTTCTCTAAAGGTTCAGAATCAATAGGGAAGACCCGGGTAGATTAGCTAGTAAAAGAAATTTTTCATTGTCTTTAATTTTCGAAAAACCTATTTGGTTTAAATTTTCTTTAATATTTTTGATAATTTTTTTTATATTATGTTTCTGAATGAAATATTGAAAAATTCTATGGATTTAGAAGAAGTAAAAAAGAATTTCATCAGTCCAAAAACAAGCGTTTAAGTAGCACCCTTCGGAAAACGATCCATTTACCCCACCTTACTATATGCTCATTTTTAGTCTTCCTGCTCTCTGAATAGTTTTCCTTCTTTCTATCCTTCTCGTCAAAGTGATTTTCCATATTATTTCCAATTTCTCGCGATGATCTCATTTTGCAAAATGATTCCATTTGAGATATACCATCTTCCTCTTTATTAAATCTCTATAAAGAATAGGGAGAGTAGTGATATTTCTCCGATATCATTTTGTTTGTTTACACAAGTGTTCAACTGGAATACTTGAAACCCATGAAATGTCTTTACTAATTTCTAGGGCTCAAATTTGCAATTTTTTTTTACAATTGCTGACTCCGCAAAATCTTTCAATGCTCAAGTTAATTCACCACGAAGACCACACATAGCCTTAATATACAATCGAATTTCGCAATATGATTTCATCTATGTAATTATTTATTTATTTATTATTTTAAAACAATAATAGGGCGAAGTGGGGCACGTTTGAAATTGGGAATTTTCACCTATGTTTAAGTGGATCTGAGACATATAACAATGCAATTTAGGTTCTCAATCTGTTCGTACAACTAAATTATATCACGATAAGGCTCAATTTTATATAAAAATAGGTGAAAAAGTGAAAAATCCCAATTTCAAATGTGCCCCACTTGCGAGGATGCCCCACTTCCCCCTATAGGGGAAAGTGCTCATGCTTCGTACGATCGCAAGCTTGTAATGACTAAATTTTTCCTATGTTTCTCAATAAATGTGACTCCGCAATTTGTTTTAAAAACTAGGAACTTTCCCCTGGTTTTTGAAATATGGATGCAATGAGTCATATTTATTCAGAAACAGGAAAAAATTATCCATTACCAAGCTTGCGATCGTACGAAGCTTGGCCACTTTCCCCTACTGATTTTGTCAAAATTAAACGTTGATTACACATTTGTAAAGCTTTGAATGTCAAAATTGTAGGGGAGACGGAGGCGCAATTATCCAGAAAATTAAATTTTTCTTTGCATATAATTTGGTCACATATAAGATTAATACTAACGACGTTATCATACTTGCACATAAAATTTTAATGTGATTCACATTAATTGTCGCTTGTGAGCGTCCAAATATGTTATTTGTGTCTTTGAGTCACTTAATATTTGGGATTTTTTTTATTTATTGATAAGGAAGTGGACTTGGCCTGCAAAAATAAGTTTAAATTTACCTAAAGCATAAATATTTTTCACATTAAAAAATTAAAGAGAAAATCGCATTAAATTTTCGCATTAATGCTATAAATCAATTTATATCAAATTTTGCGGACCAAGTCTACTTTTTTTATCAACAAATAGATCAAATTTTGAATATAAAATGATTCAAACGATTTCAAATTCAAATGATTTCAAAGAAGTCAAATGTGAGAGAGTGAGGGGAAGATAAAACACTTGCTATCTATTCTTTTACCATTCTCGCAGTTCAGAAAGTATTAATATTAATCTTATATGTGAATGTGACTAATACGGTGAAAATATTCCAGTAGAATGAAAGTGTTTGCCCTGCAAGTGTTTGCTCAATATACCTCCTAAGGCAAACTATGACGCCCCCTCACTGTATCTTATTCTATCCCGGTTCCCTCTTAAACATTTTACTACACAAATTAAACAGCATATACAGTAGACTCTTCGATATCCGGCTGACTGGGGGACAAAATGACATTTAGGTTTTTTGAATGATCAACGGTTTTTCTATTTTGTGTGTGAATTTATTTTCTGTCTGACAAAGAAAAAGAGAATTTTCTTCATGGTGTGCTTATGTTTCATTTTTTATCACAATTATGTATTAAAAACTTCGATACAATGTTAATAATACTTTAATTCACTCTGGACAAACTTCCCAGCAAAACTTCGATCTGCAATTCTGCACTTTTGAAATTTTAACGTTTCTTGTCATTCAATCGGAGACTTCGTGTGGTTTCGGGATAGTCGTGCGACTTCGTGAGCATCGCGAATTTCTTTCGTGTTTTCTAACCATTTCCTTCCCCTTCGTATTTTCTATTATGGCTGATTTAATAATATTGTATTATAACATTATAATAATATTGTAAAAAAAGAGAGTATTCACGTAAAATTGTTGAATAAAAATTGAATTTTAAATAAATTGAAATACATATTTTTATGTAGTTAAAATAATGTTTAGAAACATTAGAAAGGGTAGAAGAAATGTAGAAATCATCTAAATACTCTAAAGAAATTCTGCCGATAATTTTAAAATTTTCTATAGAAATTCTGCAGAAAATTCTGCAGAATTTTCATACAACGATCGGATCCACCTTAGAACAAAATTCTGCAGAAATTCTGCTGATTTTTCGGCAGTTAGTAATTCAAATCTGACGAATTTCTGCAGAATTCTGCAGAATTTGCCGGGTGGGTTCATGTTTAGTGAAAATAATTTTGAATATATCAACCGCCAGTGTTTGGCAGCTGTCACCCGGATATCGAAGTGCTGGATATCGAAGAGTCTACTGTAGTCCCAAAGTTCGCAATTTATTACATAATTTTAGAAGGATGGTGTAAGTAAAAATGTGGATTCAATAATCAACATGTGTTCAATTATGTTAAGATGTGAGAGGATTTGAAGGTCATGTGAATTTTTAAAAAAAGGAATGTTGGGATTGAAAACGATCGTAAAATTATGATTTATGATTGTGTTAGTAGGTATAGGGAAGAATTTAGGGATATTTGAGGAAACTGGTAATAAAAGGTTTTTGAGGCTGTACCACACATTTTCTCCGGTTTGGAAAGAAAGGTCGTCAATTTTGTTTGAATAACTTTATTAAGAAATTTTTGATTCCATAATTTTTTTCATAAAAAAGAGATAGAAAATCGGTTTAAAAACCCTTTTTGAAAGTTTGTTTCGTTAGCTTGAAATAGTTAAAATTGACTTGAAACGAACCTTTACTCCCAGAATTCAACTTAATTAATAATACGGTGCAGGGGGCAGGACTTATGATCACATTAAGGACATAACTGCTTACAGCTCCTGATCTTTTCGACCAATTAATGCAATATTTTAACCATTACTTTTTTCATGTTAGCTTCTTTTCCTCAACTCTTGGAAAATATCTGATTTTTTCAACCATGTAAAATTCATAACTTATGATTATGACTTCTTTTACGAGCATATGGCCACTCTTGGAATAACTTATAGCCACAATGTCAAATGATGCAAAACGAACTTGACACTGTGACTTTTTTTTAACATAAATCTTATTTACTTGGGAATATTCAATCTATCTATTTATGAAATATTCGAAAATAATTTCAAAGTTTCAATTAACTTAGCTGCAGTGTCCGATATTACGAGCTGTCCTAAATTTGGCAATTTGGCAAATTGGAAATTTAATTTTTGGGGGTAGATAATCATGTAGAGTCAAATTTATCATATCTAGTAGGTACTATTTAATTTGCACTTACTCCATGTTGCAAGCACTTATAGTTTTTCAATAATGAGTCTCAGCCATATACCATAAGATTACCTGGACTTACCACAAGTTTTACCATGTGTGTGGTTATTTTCTCGTACAAGATGAGTCGTTCAGGAATTATAAGGAAAACATAATTATTAATAAAAATAAACATTCATTCTTATCGACTTAAGAATGTATTTGCTTGACAATTGACTATAATGCCTAACGCACAGTGCCGGATTTAGGTGGGTTCCCTGAGGCCAAGGAACCGGGCCTCCACATTTTAGGGGCCTCCACATTTAAAAAGCTTACTATGGTCACAATGGTCTCAAAATGAAAATTACTACGAAAAAAATTGCAAATTAAATTGCTATTAGCTTATAAAAGCATTTAATGTCCAACAATATGAAAAAGCTTGAAGCGGCTTGCACTTTGGAAAATGTTTCATTTTTTTTTGTGCTGAGGTTTCCACTCAAAATTATTTATTTTATTTATTAAGCATTTTTCTACTACTTTGCGTTTTCTGTCGTCCTACTGAGTCCTCACAGAGTCATTTATTTATTTAAAATATTCCTTTTGCAACATTTTGTTTCCTTTTTCCTATTGAGGCCTCCACAAATGTATCTGGGCACATGATGAATTCGTTAACATTCAAATATTAGGCGCGAAATAATTTAGACGAGTTTAAGAATGAATAATCAATCAACAATCAACAAGAAAAAAACTCATTTCAGCCACAATAAATTCCCTACCAAGAATTAGCGGATAATTTTTAGTTCAGAAACAGATATTTTGAGAGAGTTGAGCTGCGTAGGCATTATGGACAAGTTCAATTTTATTAAGAATCGTAAAAAATTGACTAACAACAAGATAAAATAAAATAAAACAATGTGCTCAGTCCGAAAAGTAGCTTCGCATAATTTATCCATATTTTAAAAGTTTTCTCGGTATTACACCGGTGTTTTACATAGCTATAAATGGGCCCTAAGAGTCACTCCAGGGTAGCATCACAAAAATAATATATACAGCGACAATAAAGGTTTTATTTATTTAAAAGTGTTATAGTAGGGGAGACTGGGGCAAAAAGTCACAAAACTTATATTTTATTTTTTTGCAAGCTACTCGATCGCTTCAGAAATTTCTAATTAGCGCAGTTTTAAAAGAAATTTACCGCTGTACAACTTTGTGAAAGTAATTTTTGCTCTATTTTGTAATAAAATACGTTTATTGAGCCGATTTCTAAAAGGTAATTTTGTGACCATTCTCAAAAATGTTGGGGCAAATAGTATCAGACATTGGGTATTATCATATTTTGATTCGCTTCATTATGGGTTTCCGTAAATTTGAAAAAATACCTAAAGGACATATTTTCATAAAAAATTTATTCATCTACACCTTTGTAAAACACCGTTTTCTCTTTCTGAACGAGAAAACCGTTTTTCAAGCTATTTCAGAAAAAATACACAAAAGATTACAAATCGTTTGACCAATGCAAACAACAAACAGCGAGACATGGTAATGACAATGACATTTCTTTTCGCCGTGAGACATCTGAAATTGCTTCGCTTCTTGTTACTTTTAGCTCTATACCTTTTGTTACTTTTTACCCCAATTGGCCATTTTTAATAAAAGGATTTCTGGAGAGAAGAATATTTGGAAAATGCTAAAACGGATAGTGGATTCGTACTCAGGGAATCCAAATCATTTAGGAAAAAATCCCAAGTGCATCAATTTTGGTAAATAAGTAGGTAATAAATGATATCTCTTGTAAGGAAAATATTTCAAAAACAGGCCTAAAAATTTCAATATTCTTTTTTTTTTTATTTTCTAAATTCCTTTTTCGAATTCTAAGAAACTTATGACATTGCAGAAGGTCTACGGGGGCTATTTATAGAAAACATTTTAATCCGCTATCTTTTTTATCTTGGAAGATATTGAATTTTGATTTTTTTTCGATTTGTGACTTTTTGCCCCGTTGTTAATAGGTTGTTGGTAATACGTTGGTAATAGTCTTACTGAAAGTTCAAATTTATTTTGACTCTTTGTTTAGTTGTTATCCCCAGTTTTGTGTGACAGGTCAAAGAAAAAGTAGGAAAATTTTTTGTGTAAAAAATCGCATTTATAATTTGAAGAAAAATACCGATTTAAATTAATCGGACTAAAATAAATTTATTTTTTACTCAAAGATATGTCGTTCTACTTTATAAATTTTAATTTAAAAAACAATAAAAAAATTAAATGTAAGTTTGAAAAGCAAAAAGGGTTTCGATTTTTTTTTTTATATTTTCGCAGCTAGCGCCTAAACTAAAAGATATAATAAAAAACGGATGGTATTTTTTGAGTTTATTGGACCCTAATGAGCCTGGAAAAAATTATGATACTACTGTTTTTTTGCATTTTTAAAAATTGGACATTAGAGGGTTAAATTTACCTGTAGAATGGAAAGCATTATATTGTATAAAATTTTAAAAGCAATGGCTCTGTTGAAAAACGTAAAAGTTTTGGGGCCCCCACAAATGGGCATTGGGCCTCCACATTTCTAAATCCGGCCCTGCTAACGCACAATAACTTTTGTTTAGTAAACATGTTTTTGACATTTCAATGAGAGTGAATAAGATCTAGATCTAGTCATCTCGCTCATTCTCATGGGAAAGGAGAATGGTCAAAACTATATGGGCGCTGGTCCCGGAATCGCCACAAACGAGAGTAGGCGCATTTTGTAGGTACTGATATAAGATTGAAAAATTGCCGGGACCCAGGACCATAAACGCTGGGAGTCCTTGTAAAAATGCCTTTATCCTTTCGATAAATCGCTGTTTTGACAACGAATTACGCAAGAACGGCTAAAGTGATCTTGATGAAATTCGGTATAGGGTCACTGTATGACTTAAAGTTTTTATCCATGCATACCACCCCCTCCCCCCACCCTCCATTCTGATAGCCCCCATACAAAATGGGGGCACTTTACCTTATAACTCCTTTCTAAGAGGAGGTAGAAAGCTGAAATTCGACAAGGGAACAAAGCTTAGGGAAGACTTTTAAACCATGTATAATATCTCCCTCCTCTGTCCCCCTTTCTGGTAGCCCTCATACAAAATGAGAGCATTTCACCTTATAACTCCTTTCTGAGAAAAGATAGAAAGTTGATATACAGTATGGTAGCAAGGCTTAAAGAAGACTTTTTAACCATACTCCCAAACTCTTCGTCCATCACCCCTTCTGGTAGCCCCCATACAAAATAAGACTATTATACCTTATAACTCCTTTCTAAGAAGAGGCAGAAAGCTGTAATTCGACTAGATGTCTATAAATGCATATAAAATCTAGAAAATTATTGTTAACGTTATTAGTTATTCATTTTTTTTTTCATTCTTTTACAAACAAACTACTTCTTCTCAGAAAAGAGGTCAAAATGCTCTCATTTTGTATATAGGATTACTAGAAGGGGTGGTGGAGGAGGGGATTAAAATGCATGGTTGAAGTGTCTTCCATAAGCTTTGTTCCTTTGTTGAATATCAGCTTTCTACATCCTCTTAGAAAGGAGTTATGAGGTAAAGTGCCCCCATTTTGTATAAGGGCTACCAGAACGGAGGGTGGAGGGAGGGGGTGGTATGCATAAATAAAAAGTTCAAAACATACACTGACCCTATACCGAATTTCATCAAGTTCATTTTAGCGGTTCTTGTATACTTCGTAGTCAAAACAACAATTTTTCGAAAGGATAAAGGCCTTTTTTACAAGGACTCCCAGCATTTATCGTCCTGGGTCCCGGCATTTTTCTCAACCTTATATTAATATCTTAAAAATGCGTCTACTCTAATCTTTGTATGAAGATGAACCAGCGCCCATATACTTTTGATCATTCTTCATCATTCTAAAAAATAGTTTTTATGCTCTAGAACTGTTCCTCCATGGTTTAGAACATTGATCCCACAACAAAAGTTGTTACCTATACTAATGTCTATCCAATGACATAGGTCCCGTTCGTGGCGATTCCGGGACCGGATTTGACCATTCTCCTTTGAAAACATGTTTACAAACAAAAGTTATTGTGCGCTAGTTATAAAAAGATAAAAAATCAATAATCATAACATCATGGATAAAATTTCTAGGAAATTTATAACAGAATATGAAATTATGAAATCTTTGCAGCTGTATTCTTAGAATAAAGAGATAGTAGTATTAAACATTCCCTGGAGTCTGGAATTATCGCGCCATATACTCAACATTTTGGTGATTGATCTTGATGATATAAGCATTGTTAATGCAATAAATATCTTATCATTTATTAAGGAAAATGTATTACAATTAAATGGATCATGCGGATAATAGAATTACGGAAAATGGGGGATACAAAGGGCTCTTCTGTGCCTATGTCCAACGCCAGTCGAAAACCTTCAAAATCTACAATCTACTCAACATTTCACATTCTTTCTGTCTAGAAATAAATTATATTCTTGTTTAAAATTGGTGAACAAATTCAATATTGCCACTGCTTCTTTTGATGCAATAAATCACAGAAAAAAATGTGATTTATTGTTTGACAGAAAATCCACTATATCAGCAGTTTATTGAACACATTTTATTATTTTTCATTTGTTTAATTATTTCTTTCAATCTTCAGCAGAAATCGGTTATATGTGAAATGTGCTTATTCTACAAATGAGATCACTTAACACCAACTCTTTTTTCTATTTCACAATTCCCATAAATTTTTTTTAGACCACTCTCTGGACAAATGGGTGGGATCCTCTGTCTTTTTCACCCTTAGACTAAACGAAAGTGAGAAAAAGGAGAAAAAGATTGTGATCGTTTTGCTGGAAGCGAAAGAAAAGACGCCTGCTTCGGTTGTGGATAAATCAGTCTCCGTTGAGCACTCCTTCGGACAACATTAAACTTTCCGTGCTCTTTAAAAATTTTTATTTAGCTGTTTTGTGATCTTTTGGGTTGGGATTTAAGATATTAAGATGGTGAGATATTTTGAAAGCTTATCTATTTGCCAATTAACTGATTGGCAATGCATCAATGCAGGGATTTTTCGGTTATTTCTTGGTTATTTCTTGGTGTTTGTTTTGGGATGGATTTAAATAAATCTTACCTATTGTGGTCTTTTAGAAATGTTGTGCCCTCTGGCTAGATTGAAATGCTGTAAAGCAGCATTTCTTGGAACTACCTGAGTACCACTTTTAAATTTTGATAAGATCATACAGCAGAGTAGGGCATTTCGGTGCAGCAGTGTGTCTTTCATGATGGTTTCACTGCCCTAATGTATTGCGTGCTTTTTTTTATTGTGGGAATGGAGTATAACTTTCATCCATTTCTATTGTGCTCTATTTTCTACAAATCTTTCGGAAATCTTCGAGAATCTCTGCCGTATCTGGCTGTTTGTTGATACATGTAATATTTTTCTTAATAGAAGAGTGACAAACAATTATGATTTCCGAGCGGGGAAATCAGATCAGAATGTTGAAACTAAAGAAGACTTCTTGCTTCTCTCGATGTCCACTTTATTCTATCCAAAATTGTGTTTTTACATCTTATATAACTTTTGAGCCACTGCTCAAGATTCAATAGTAAAAATAATGAGATCACCATTTCCTTGTGATTCATTAATGGGTTCTCTGAATTTCTCCCTTTTAACTTGTCCAAGTGCAGAAGGTAATAAAAGTGTCAACTTCTTTTAATTTATTCTCAACTCTAATGAGTCTTCAAGATTTTAAATACAAAATGGAATTATTAGGGTGTACAAAAAATAAGAATTCAGTGGTGATCATACAAACATGATTGAACATGATATGACTTAACTAAACGTTCTGTGACCTTATTTTGTTTGAAGTTTAAGTTTAAATTCGGAATTTTAAAGTAAAATTATATTGATTCACTAATAATTTGTTGGCAATTTATTTTAAAAATACTAAATCTTAAATTTTTCCAAATATCTAGAGCAGAGGTGTGCAAAAGCCGTTTGAAACCGAACAAACGTCAAATGAAACTTATTCGTCAACGATCAAATGCTTCCTGAATAAACTTATTTTGACGTTTATTCGGTTTTAAACGTTTCTTGCACACCCCAGATCTAGAAGGTTCGATGGACGCACACTCAAACATTATTATTCTTCTTAATTTGTAAAGTTGTTTAACTGTCTAATCCTAGTATCATACTCGCTCATAACAGCTGAATAATGCAATGAAGTATGATGATAAACGGAGGATAATCTGTAGTTACTTTTGTAATGTTTGAACGTAAAATAGAGTAAATTTAAATAGTGGATAAACCGGATAAACGCTTAAGTCAAAACGGTGGAATAAATTTATCCAAGCAGATTCTTCCCAAAAAAAGAACGGTTAAATTATACAAAATTCATAGGATCTGCACTATAATGAATTTAATAATAAGAAATAATATTTTCATAGTATTCCCATCATATTAAATCCCTAAGCACTGGTTTGTAGAAGGAAAAAAATAAAAAAAAATATTCATTCATTCACACCATGTTAAAAAAAACGATTTAGCTGATTTAATAAAAAATCCAAGACTCCTAAGCTGTTCTCACTTTCAGACTCAGGCACCGCTATGGAATCAGCAAATTAATGATTAGTCACTGATTTATTCTCGACCACCTCTCTGGGAAGTAGATAAACTGAATAAGACAATTTGTCACTTAAAAAAAATAGTAGTTATAATAATAATAATAATTTATTCAAACTCTGCATTTATCACTGTCCTATGCGTCTGCCGCCATCTTAGAGTTGATGACCAGCTAGACCAGAGAATTCTATGCTATTATGCTTCATTTATTAAACAAAAACTTCACAAGATAATGACCAGCGCACAATAACTTTTGTTTGTAAACATGTTTTCAAAATTTCCTATGAGAATGAGCCAGATGACTAGATCTAGATCTCATTCACTCTCATTGAAATGTGAAAAACATGTTTAATAAACAAAAGTTATTGTGCGTTGGGCATAATTAATTTTCATTAGTGAACAGACATGCATACATATTCTCAAATTTTTTTTATTTGTAACCGTCGAGAACTCGTCCGGATTACTCCGATCCGGATTAGGGAGCAGGCACTGTAATTGTTTTTCGAATAAAATATTGCTTATCGGTTCATGACCGATTGTAATCGGTTCAGGCTCGTCGGGAATTCCAATACCTTTCTCAAGTACACAAACATGTTACCATGTTGGGGAGGGGTTTGAAAAATTGTAGGACATGTTAATGGTCCTTCAGTCGACTGATGGGGGGTCCCCTGAAGGTCCCAACTCACCATCTCTAACCGTTTAGCTTCCAAAACTCGCGACATCCGGACGAACGGTCGTAAAAACAGCGTAACGTTAAAAAATTCAAAACTTCAGATTTTTATAATTTCACTAAAATATGTTGTCTTACAAGGGAGGTCTTCGAGTCATCAAATTCTGATTGGCTTCATATTAAGAACATATACGGGGATGGGCATCATAAGGCTTGTATAATACTCAAAAAGTGCTATTTTTTTTTTCTTTTAAGAAAAGCGCCCAAAATGATTGCATGCAAAACTATGTATGATAAAGAAAGTTTTACAAGGGAGGTCATCGAGTCATCAAATTCTGATTGGCTTCATATTAAGAACATAGACGGGGATGGGCATCATAAGGATTGTGTCATACTCAAAAAGTGCTAAATATTTTTTTCCTTTAAGAAAAGCGCCCAAAATAATTGCATGAAAAACTGTATATGATAAAGAAAGTTCTAGAAACAGCATATGCAGCAGTGGCGCAGCAGGCAAGCGGACGGTGTTTATATTTAACTCAAGTATCGTTTTTAAAAGCTCTTTTACGCGTTTGCTGATTTTAATTTTTTTTTAAGAAATAAAAATTAAGAATTCATTCTCATATGGTCTGATTTGTCCTAGATATACATAGTGTTATTTTTATTTATTTTTTTAATTCATTTGCCTAAGCAATGTGTCTTGCAAAATATATCAATAAATCTATATACAAAGGATAGAGAATTATTATAATCAACTATCTGCACAAAATCAAGATATGTTGAATTTTGCTATATTTGAAAATTCAATTCAATATTGTTTTATAAAAGTTTATTGGGAGCCTTTGCCTAAATTGACTGTAAGTCATACTTTAATTCGGTGTGCTCATTGTGATTATTGTCCACTGTTTTAATCATTTCTTTACCGAAATCAACATTCACTAATTAATTATCAAACTAATTTGTGAACTGAAGACTTTTGTAAAGAAATTAAATATTATTGATATATTATTTTGCAAGAAACATTGCTTAGGCAAATGATTTAAAAAATAAATAAAAATAACACTATGTATATCTAGGACAAATCAGACCATATGAGAATGAATTCTTAATTTTTATTTCTTTAAAAAAAATTAAAATCAGCAAACGCGTAAAAGAGCTTTTAAAAACGATACTTGAGTTAAACATTCATATTAAGAGTATATTACAGTGCAAAGCAAATATTGCGATATTAATGATAAAACAAAACGTTCAGTGATTAAAAAAACGATAAATAAATGTATATCTGATTAAAAAAAAATAATAGAAATGAAAAAAAAATAAACAATAAAACGGCGCTAAGCAAGAATCGAACTCGAGACCTTTGCGATATAAACACCGTCCGCTTGCCTGCTGCGCCACTGCTGCATATACTGTTTCTAGAACTTTCTTTATCATATACAGTTTTTCATGCAATTATTTTGGGCGCTTTTCTTAAAGGAAAAAAATATTTAGAACTTTTTGAGTATGACACAATCCTTATGATGCCCATCCCCGTCGGGCAAGCGGACGGTGTTTATAACGCAAAGGCTTCGAGTTCGATTCTTGCTTAACGCCGTTTTATTGTTAATTTTTTTTATTCCTATTACTTTTTTTAATCAGATATACATTTATTTATCGTTTTTTAATCACTGACCGTTTTTTTATCACTAATATAGCAATATTTGCTTTGCACTGTAATATACTCCTAATATAAATGTTAAACTAAAGTAGAGTTTTAAAAGCTCTTTTAAGCGTTTGCTGATTTTATTTTTTTTAAAGGAATAGAAATTAAGAATTCATCCTCATATTGTCTTATTTGTCCTAGATACATAGATTAATTAGTAATTACTTAATTAATTTATAAAACCATATTGAATTGAATTTTCAAATATAGCAAAATTCATCATATCGATTTTGTGCAGATTATTGACTATAATAATTCTCTATCCTTTGTACATACATAGATTTATTGATATATTATTTTGCAAGAAACATTGCTTAGGTAAATGATTTTAAAAATAAATAAAAATAACGCTATGTATATCTAGGACAAATAAGACCATATGAGGATGAATTCTCAATTTCTACTCCTCCTAAGTCACCCAGCAAACGCGATATTAAATTGGACTGTCAAAAATTGTAGAATCTATTGCATGGATAGTAAATTCTAATAACCGGATGGTAAATTTTAAATCCCGGATATTAGATTTTACTAGCCGGATGGTAAATTTTACTGGCAGGATAGTAAATTTTACTAGCCGGATATTAGAATGAAAAATGTCGGAAAAATTTATTTTTCCCTATTTTCATTAATTTTTTGCCATTGTTTGAGGGCTTGGGGCCCTTTCTTGGATGACATTCTCTGTATTTCAAGCCATTTTGGTGCGTGAAAATCTTTTTCCAACATTGACGACTACGCCGAGATTTGAACACGCGACCTTTGTGATGACAATCGAGCATCTTCCAGCTGCACCACGAATTGCTACAATGTATTCAAAGCATATCGGGAACCGTTGCATCGGCAACAGCAGGATGGCAAATTTTACTTGCTTGGATAGTAATTTCAATCCAAATTACTATCCTCCGTTAAAATTTACTGTCTTCCAGTTAAATTCTAACATCTAATATGCGGCCAGTAAAATTTACTACCCAGATATTAGAATCTAAGAGAGGTCAAGGTAAAATCTAAAAGAGGATATTAGATTTTACCATCCGGCTATTAGAATTTACTATCCATAGGATAGTACATTTTAAAATGTCAAGATGGTAGGTTCTAAAGGAAAGTTTCTATGGAGGATGGTATTTTCTACTATCTTTTGTTCTGAGAAGTGTAAGCTGAGTTTCTAATCAATTTGTGAGTTGGTTTCAAACAGCTCCATATAAAAAAAAACCTTGCCGGGGACTAGCAATTTTAGGTAGCGAAAGAACAAAACAACGAAGAATTACTCTTGAATTTAAAGTCTTGTACTACTTCGTGGTTTTCATTTTAACTTTGATCATCTAGAACAGTGAGAAAATTGCAAAATTCCAAAATGGACACGATTCCGAATTACCCCATCTTACCCTATAGTGGCTGAGCTATTGTGAACACAAAATTTGATAGTGTTCCTAAAACGGAACGGGGAGAGTGGTTGTGGCCGATCTGACCTTCTAGTCACCTATTAACGTTAAACCTTTGCCGAAAACCGCCTGTCGATATCTCTTTCCGTTCTCTCTCCAGAAGTATTTGTACTCTGGACGGGGCAGGATGTCCACGAAAATCAATTTTTAGTGCACATGGTATTCGTGTCCTAGTGTAAATCCAAAATTTGGGCCCGATCTCACGTTGTCGTATTTTCCTTCGGACTACAAAAGCTGAGAATGTTAAGAATCTCAGCTAATACCATAATAGACTGAATGCTTTTAACTCAAATTGTTGCTTTATTTACAAATTTCTTTTTATTCAGCTATTTGCAAATCACTTCCATTTTGTTATCGGTAACAAATTCCAGAATTCCGAACTTATCTCCTGTTTCTTTGACACGAAAGATGTTTTTTTATAACTTTTTTTTTAAGATAATACGTGAAACTTAGTGCAGATTCAATTTTACAAAATATACTTTGTTTCCGACAACATCGATGTCCAACAACTCAATTAAGAAAAAGTCTTGGAAAATCTTTGCTTTATTAATTGAAAGTCTTAAGTTTCCCTACAACCTTTTGTAAATATTCCCGTCATTGATGCATTGAATATTTCCTTTTCAAACATAAAAACAAACAGCTTTTACCGATATTCCTGAAATATATGTATAGGATAACCGTGTCTTTTACTAAAATTTTCAGTGGCTCTCGTTGATCTAAAGAGACAAGTGTAAAGTGTAATGGAAATTCCAGATGATTTACTTTCTTTGTGCTCTAAGCAAACGGAACCCTTTGAAGCATTACCTCAAAATAATGTGATCGGTAGTGAAGTGAATTGGGAAAAGAGGATTGAGTATGTGAGTAAGTGGTTAAAAGAAACTGAAAGTTATAGTAGTAAAAACACCATGGGACAGCAACATGTGCTTCCAGTGGAAGTTGTTGAGATATCAGACGATGACTCCGATTCTGATAATTTCGTTAGTTCGGAGAGTGTTGTTAAATCAAGTGCAGAAAATATAGTAAATCCATCAAAAAAAAATAGTGAAGTGCGAAGAAATTCAAAACGACACAAGAAAAAGCATAGAAAAGGTGTGAAGAAAGTTAGATTGGATGAAGATCGACCACTTCAAGATGAGTCTTTTCCTGCTGGAGATGATCGTATCCAGGAGCAACGTCGTAATCGGGAGATGACAACGCAACACGCTTCGCCGTTTGCTGCTAGTTCGTCTCAATCTCTTGGTTGCAAAGATGAACCTGTTCCAGCTACAACTGATAATTTGGACATGGGGATACAAACTGAGGAGATTAAGGTGGAAGTACCGATTTTTTGTACTAGTTCGTTCGCTCAAACGGAGTCCCCTGTTTTGGAGGAGACGCCAACGCAAACTCCTTCACTGGTCACCTTAGACTCATCTGCACAAACAACAAATCCTGTTTTTGGTGAGACGTCGACGCAAACATCTCCTCCGTTTTGCTTCAACTCCTCTGTGCAAACAGATGCCATCATTAGGAAGACTCAGAACACCCAGACTATCAAAGTTTGGATGATTAATGCAGCATGCCAAACTGATGCATTCTCATTCAAAGTCAATTCGTCGTTGAGTCCTGTAAAGAGTCCTGAGAGGAAGATGAATTCCTATATGAGCAGGGAGCGTAATAATATGATGCGAGCAATTGATTTAGTCAACAGTCAAAGGATTAAAGAATTCATGATGCTTTCTACAATGTATCAGTCTTTGCTTGATCAAATTGGGATGACGCAGTATCTGTTAAAACGCAACGGTGACTCGATTTGGGATAATGTTCAAAAATCATTACTGCTAATTCAGAAAACAATGACGGAAAAAGCAGTAGTACATTTGTCAAATGTAAAACCTGCTTTTATGGAAATGAATTCAGAAGAACGTGAGTTCTTCAAGAAGATCCTTATGGAAACGGCACTTGATTGGGTAAAGAAATCCAATACCCCAGTTAAAGTTAACCTCGAGGCAAATCCGTTTGCCTGGATGATTGACATGTTGAATAAAGTAATGAGCGATTCGAATGTGGAAAACAAAGTCGAAGCAGACGGAAGTTTTGTTCTGAAAGTAGAGACGGAAGGAACGAGTGATCAATCTACTACAGTTCTGCCGGTTGATCATAGTCCAGCATATGGTGATCTTCCACCAGAATCAAATACATTCGGACCGGCCATGACTATAATCCCAATAAATTCATCACCCTTAGTCGCAACTATGCAGGAACCCTTCACAAATGATGTCCAGAATGACGCAGCTATGCCTGTAAATTCTGCGAAAACTTCTGCCCAGATTCGTGTATCTCAGAGTCCCGTTATTGAAACTTCAATGAGTTCACAAGTTTGCGAACCGCAAGTCTCTCAATCTGATAATGTCAATAGTGACAGCCAACTAGAAAACAATGGAATACCTAGTTCCTGTCAAGTGACAAATCAATGTATACAAATCCCACCTCAAGGACAGCCTGCTGTGGGAGCTGATCAAGAATCTGTTCAGCAAGCTTGCCCTAATTATACCGCAATTGCTGCCGTCACTCATTCTATTCTAAGTGAATACGCTCAATCAGTTCCAAAGATAGTTTCACCGATTTTGTCGCCTAATACACAAACAGTTAACCATCAATCAAATCATCTTTCTATTCCTCCACGACTTCCTGTCCCAAACTGGATTCAAATCCTTCCAACTCCTAGGATTCCAAATCAGTGCCAAATACCTCAGGCGAATTCGCTACAGAGGCAAGCTATTTTAAATGTTCAACAGCAAGGCTGTAATAATCGGCCTCAGGTGTCTGTATCGGCTCTCGTGGAACAACACCAGCAGATGATGCAACAAAATCAAAAACAACAAACTGAAACTCAGAATCAACCCGTGAATCTGTCTCAACATTCTGGAGGCGCACTAGTTGGTAGTGGTCCTTGTACTTCATTGGGATCAAGCGCTCCAGGACCTCAATGGCTCCAACCAATACTTCCATTGACAGTGTTCAACAATTCAATTCCGGTAAGGATGGCTGATACGCCATTTAATTCAACTATAAGTGTAAAACATATGTATTGCGAAAGATCACAACAATTTCGGTCTTTTGTCAATCAGGTACCATTTTGGAGACATCCAGGACCTCAACCAGCTCATCAAAACATCAGTAATCCCGGAAACTTCATTCCCATGGTCCCCCCTATTTCAATGCCGTCAACATCGTATTCTCAGATTCCTCCTTGGCATAATGTAATGCAGAATCCAATGCAAATTCAACATCAGAATAACTCCGTTCCAAGGAATATCGCAACGCAACCTCGTTTGCATGCGCCACCAATTCAACAGATACAACAGGGAGGATGCGTGCAACGGCAGCAGAGTCCGCTTAATATGCTGAACCATCAAGTTTCAACTTTGCCACCAACTTATAAAGAGACTGTAAGAAAGGTGAAACAACGCAGGGCCTCAAGTGACAGGTCACCAAAACAAAGAAAAGCAAGACCACCTCAACGAAGAACTTCTGTATATAATTTACCTAAGGTGAATCAACCAACACTGGAAACGTGGAATTCCAATCAACAACCGTTGTCGACTGCGTCGTCAATGCAGATTACTGCAACGTCAACGATAAATACTCAACCTCAGCAACAGCAACCGTCATCAGTATTGCAGACTAATCATCAAATGCAGTCTCCAACGATCAATCAGGTACCTTCAAAACAAAAGCATCACAGAGGATCAACTGAAACTTCGTTCATTTCATCTCAGCAATGTTCAGTGTCCCCGCAAAACATTCCTCATTCTCAATCTCAAACAACGATTACATGCCTTTCTTCTATACCTGATCTGTCGCAGTTAATGTCCGAAGATGAATTTCGTGATCTTCAAAGAGTAATTCAAAACTTACCCGGCGTTGGAGGAAACTCAACTGTGCAGTTATCGTCGAGCGTTGCCTGTGAGCAGATAATCTGTCCGACTATTCCTACGCAAGCTACATCGGATGTATCCAACAATCCCACCAAAGAATACCAGATCCGCCCTACACCAACGTCAAAGCTAATGCCGCCTCCTCCGGTTCCTACCTCGCGTGTTCGCAGAGGTAGACAAATGTCTGTGGATTCATATCAACCTCCTAAGACGCAGATGTGCAATTCAACAGTGAACTATTCACAAAGTGCTGGGATCCTTCAAGGAACTTCCGGACAGGTAAGTCTCTTTTCAAGTTATCTCGGTATAACGTTCACATATTTTTTGCTTTGAAATGCTCCAATTTGGTCAGTAAATAATATTGTGGTGTAACTTTGTGAATTTTAAACTTAAACGCTCAGAGGAGTTAAATCGTTACCTAAACAAAAACTTGTAACAAATCCATTGTTTGTATGCTTTTGCCTAATCCAATCTTTTGGCTTTTATCTGTTGAATTTTTTTATTAAAATTTTCGACATTTCAGCAACTTTAATGTTCTAGTTTGCTAGTTACGCGGTGTTAGGTATATCTGCTGTTTGAGTCGCCGAAATCATATAACATCCTACAAAATCGTCTTCATTGGATGCGATCTGGTATCCGTTCTTGTAAGCCTCAAACTTGGCGACTGCAAAATCCGGAGGGCATTTGGCTATTTGACATCCTTTGCTGTCACCTGTTCATCCCTGAGGATGGCTTCCTCCTTGTGCTGTGATAGGACAAAATAATAGCATTACCGCTTTCCTCCCTCTTGTACGTATAAGTGATTAGAACGATGAAAAAAGACACAGATTGGCCGGACTGCTTTTCTTTCCTTTATTCGCCTTATTATAGTAGGACTGTTGAGCCTAGAGGAGTTAGAGGGAGAAAGTCCGTCCTGACGACTCTTCTAAGCAAACAGTACCAATCACAGTCAGCTGGAGTGGTAACTGAGGGGTGCTATAACGGCGGCTAACCTCAAATTACGATATCGCTATTGTTCCGTTAGATGGGGTTGTGAGTGCTCTAGCATGTTCTGGTGTGGGGTCTGTAGCATTCGTGCTACATTACTACGCTTCGGAGGTTTGTAGTATATTATTATTATATCATATACAATTGCTTTTGAGCTAGTGCTCTTGAAAGCATATATCAGAAGTACAGAGTTTAAAGAATTTCATATTTAAGTAATAGCGGCCACCGCCGCCTTAGCGTTGTTGACCAACCTCCAGAGTGAAAATGGTGGAAAACTCTTTCTCAGGTTGTATGAGCCATGTGCATCACCCAAAAAGAGTTTACAATAGAAAAAGCAAAATAATCAAAACGAAAAGATAAACAAAACAGCCTAAGACGCGGAAAAGCTTTGGATGAGCCGCCGTTTCTTTTCTCTAGGAAGATCGTTTCAGAGATTTATGCCCTAAACGCACTTACGACTTAAGCCGAGAGGCGACTTAGTTAGTGGAAAATGATGGAAATGTAGTTTGACCATTATTTCTAATATAATTACGCTAAGCCGTCTCTCGGCTAATCCTCAGGTCTGTCAAGGCCCTTACTCCCTCATGCAATGAAGAGGGAGCAATGCAGAATACGGCTCCGCGATCGCGGCACAACGAGGCACGAATACCTAGCGGAAGAACCCGGCTGAAGAAATTCCGCCAGATAACTAGGATGGCGGAAGTGAAGAACACGACATATGAATTCGACCGTACGCGGCTGCAGGAAGAGTGGCAAAGTAGTCCCCAAGACTCGAGCATAATAAGGTGAAACATGGTCAAAGGGACGCAAATTAAAAAGGGGTGGCGAAGCGTCCGAGGCTTTTCGAGCTGCTCAAACTCCCGAGAAGGAGCTCTGCCTTATATTCCTTTTCGCAAATATTTCTGGTGCATATAAAATTACTGTCGAATTAAATTTATCTATAAATCACCACAAAACCAGCTTGAAGTTGAAAATTGTTCAAGAAGAGGGTTTCAAAAAATCATTAACCTTTTAATTAATAAATTGAACAAAACGGATGAAAATAAGGCATTTGACCTTGAATAATTCAAGATGGCGAAATAACCGGTGAAAAGTGTCTAAGGACGAAATGTTCAGCTCGACTAACTACAAAACATATCCGAAAATCATTGAAATTGCTAGGGCCAATTTTTTGCAATGTTAGAAAAACTTCATTTTTTACGTATTTTACGGGGTTAGGGGACACCTGAAGGGGAGGGGGAAAAACGAAACAGATTACTTTCTGATTACTTACTGAGGAGGGGTCATCGAAGACCGGAAGTCCATATCTCTTACCGTTTGAATTTTATATGGGTCAAAAGACTGAAAAAGTGCGAGAAACAGTATTTTGAAATTAGGGCTATTACCGTTACTTTACCGATTCACCGCCAGTTGTGACCAATGCAGCCGGGTTCAGAATTAAAATATCTTTCAAAAATGTCCAAATTTAACCAAATCCATTGAAAATTAGACCCTCCAGGGCGGTTGACCTTTGACCTTGAATAATTCAAGATGGCGAATTAGCCGGTGAAAGGTGTCTAAGAACGAAATGTTCAGCTCGACTAACTACAAAACATATCCGAAAATCATTTAAATCGCTTAGGCCAATTTTTTGCAATGTCGAAAAACCATGTTTTTGGAAGGGATAGAAGGGGTGGGGGGTACTTGGGATAAGTTAGTTCGCTAGATAATGCTGACTTCTGGGGGGTCACCAAAGACTGGAAGTCAATATCTCTTACCGTTTAGCAGCCAGGACGGTGAGAATTTGAAAAAAAAAATGGATTGTGGAAACTGCTCTCTCTTGGAGTTTGAGCAGTTAAAATGTAGCGAATACAATTGTTAAAAGTAATTGTAAGGCGACGCAACGGCGCCGCATCGCAAGAAAAGTAAAGTTCAGCACCATAGGTGAAAAGGGGAAGTAGTAGTAAGGAGAATAAAGGAAAGAAAAGCAGTAAGGTCTTTTGAATCGTTACAATCCAAAGTAACCGATTTTCCCAATTAAGTGATTGCGTTCTTGTGATCCTAAGTAGTGCCATCTTTCAACTATATAAGATTTGTCTGAAATGCAGTCTTTCATCCGCAATTCCTTCTATTTTTCCCTCCTTATTTTACTATGAAACAATGACTATTCCTTAATATTTCTGAAGAATATCCAGAAAGCATCTTCTTTTATGGTTTTTTTTGCGCCGTACTGTCAAATATGGACATACATTTCTCTAGTGCCTGGAGAGGCCATTAAGAAGTCAGCTTGATTTTTTTGTTCTTTTTTTTTAGTCGAAAGATGGTACAATTCCCAGTGTCTTAAAAGATAAAGTTTACAACTGAACATTATTTTTGGCTCAGCTTCCCTTTATCTGCTACAGCTGCACCATAATTCTGTTCGACATTATTCCCCAGGAATCCTTCAAATTCCACAAATTGCTCTTTAGGAATTCAGAATGAATTTTAAGATAGGGATCATCTGAGGGTGATCTTTTTTTTAAATTATTATTTAATGTTCTTAACAGAGGTGTGTTTCTTCCGGATAGCCGAAGATCATACAGCCCTTTGGATTTCGAGCCATTTTATATTTATTTTATCAAGATCTTTTTATTTCTAAACGAGAATCTTACTTCATAATAATCGTCCTGAGGAGAATGTCACTTTCTCAACCTGTTTTCATTATATCACATGTTTTGGCAAGTGTTTCCAGCAGCAGAGGGGTGTCTATGTTCACTTGATTGAAGAAACGAATACCCCCTGGTGAATTTGGGTCGCCCGACTTCCTATCTTGTTTTCAAGATCTTTTGTGATCATTTGTCTTTTGTAATAACTGCTGGAAGCTTATTTATTAGCCTCTGTAGGGGTGTTGTTTTTCTCGAAATATCTTTTCTAGTCATTTAGAGGAATCGTAGCAGGATGTCTTCTATGAACAAAAATGTAGCCCTAAGTGGTATCTATTGTGTGCTGAAGAGAGTACATTAATACAGTGGGGACCTCAAAAGAGTCAACTAATTATTTCCAGGCCTGTTGACTCTATTCGAGTACGAAAAAAATAATTAAAATGTGAAATTTTGATAGAAAGGGGTATTATTTTATGTTTGTTCTAGATCATTGATAAATTCGAAACGATATTCGAATATTATCTAATTCAATCATAAATTCTGCACCCTCGGCCAAAAAAGTTTTGGGAAAAAGTCGGAGATTAAAGAATGATTTTACGGAATGTTTTTGTTATTAGTAAACATATTACACATAAATTACTCTCCGTGTAGTAATATTAAAGTCTACCCGCGATGTTAAGGAAATGGTGTCTTAAATATTTCTTTTTTCATTTTTTTTTGTTTTAGAAGAGCTCCGGTAGATATTTAATTATTGTGTGGTGACCCCAACTGAGGCCACCTTGTTGCCTCTGGATCCCGTTGATGTTGTTTCCTCAATTATACTATTTTTTTTTGAGTTGCTACACTTTTTATTAAGTGACTGAACCAACCTCTTGAATCTAGCTACTCTTTTTATACTAAAATCATCCACTCGCACCCTAATTCTATTCGACAGTATTTCCCGTGGGAAGGTGTCCAATTAGTGATTCAGGACGAACCTCTAGATAACGATCGTCTGGAGACGATCGTTAAGTGCCTATAAAAATATCCAACTATCCACTTTCGCTATCTCTAGAGTTTTCTCCAACACTTTCTATATCCTTAAAAAAAAGGGGGTGCTTAATTGAGATGACCGAGGACCACACACCTTTTCGATCTTTGTTATCTTTGTCCCTATTTCTTTTCAGGATTTTATGGCCTTCTTGGCGCGAGCCCTTATTTTACGACCGTCTCAAAGAGAAAGTAATCTTAAAAGCTTGTCACCATAGATCACCCACTTTACGAGTTTTCCAGGAATAGAGGGTGCCTTTGTTTGCTTAAGCCAACAAATGCACCCTCTTTTTGGTCACTCATATCTCGCCCATCGTGATCTTACGAACACCTGCCTAATGGCTGTCTAATGACTTTAAGTTTAGGGTGTTACTTTAGGCTATAAATTTCGTAAGGATAATTGGATAGAAAACTCTCGCGGCGCTAGACATGATCTATAATGTCTGTTCTTGATATTTCACGAAAGAACCAGCGCGATCATGAATATTTGAAAACCGAGTTGTGATGCACAAAACGCGTCACAACAATTGTAAGTTCTGATGCAATTAACGTTATTAACTATAATTTTTTTTTAAACTTTTAGTGTATAAAAGAGATTGATGATTCTTTTTGTTGTTATGCCATCACTGAGAAAAAAGGAGGGTGCGATTAACTTTTTTTTCTCGTAACTTTAACACTTTTTAGATGTAAAAATATATCAACATTTTTTAATGTTAATTTTACACCTATTTAAGGGTAAAATTAACATGAAAAAGGGTTAATTTAACCCCTAATACTCCTAAAAAGGGTAATATGTACACCGATTTCGGATCAATAATGCAGGATAAAATTAACATTTCCGGAATGTTATTTCAACTTTTTTGGATTTCTCTCAGTGATGGCTCTAAACTTCACAAAAATAGCAATATATAACCAATTTTTCTTATTTTCTTCTTGTTCTGTAATATGAGCGCTAAATGGTTAGAGATATCGATTTGGAGTCTTCAGATGACCCCCCAAATAGATGAAGAAATGAACGCGGATTTGACCTTTGACTCCTTCTCCTTTATTTTCTCATAAACTATAAAATTATAAATAAAAAATTAAAATTAAATATAACCCTCCTTTCTTCCCTACCCTCCCCTTCAACAGCTAAATTGTATTTTTTGGGATTACAAAAAAAAAAAAACACGTTATACGGATTTTTTCGGAAGATAAAGGATAGGGGTACAGTGGAAATAATGGTCGTATTAATAATCTTCAAGTTGATTTATGGCGGATCTTTCGAAGGTTCCAAGTAAATGTCTTTCACCATTCAGAACTTAAATCTTAAGTGTACCAAAGAAGGAAGTTTTAACCGTTTTTTGCAGTTTGCAAATTTTCTTTTGAGACACTAATATTTTAAATTAAAAATGTAACTTAAAATAAATTCAAACGTTTTTTTAGAAAAGTAATTTTTATGGTCGTTTATCATGCATTTTTTTAAACAAGTAAGTTCTTCAAAAAGTTTGAATAAATTTGAATAAAAGTTTCTACACTATGTTATACTCAAAAATCTATCATCCTTTACGTTTTTCTTTTTCTAATTCGAGTTGATATTATTTCTTCTTTGTGACATAATATTATTCACTTCCAAATTAATGATGGCTCAAAATTCCTTATGGCCTCTACACATTGGGAGCAATTTTTGTCAAAAATTGCTTTTTTGAAGGAAATTTCCTGCAGAGTTGTAGGGGGAAACGTCAAATTTCTGTCAAAAACGCAATTTTTGACGAAAATTGCTCCCAATGTGTAGACACCTTTACACTGCAATCATAGGATTAATCAAAAATATTAAGACAAGATCGAAAATCGAAGGAAATTTTCAATCGGTTAAAACGCTTAAAAACACGAAAAGAAAATTAGTTTGTTGGAAAATGATTAGACGGTTTTTATACGAATTTTATCATAATGATTACCATGTTTTTACATAAATATTTTTCTTGTGTTAGAAACGTTACATTGATACACCAAAACAATCAGTGTTAAATATTACTCTTTTTAGATGTATTGGGGGTTAAATTTACCCTTTTCATGTTAATTTTACCTTTAAGAAGGTGTAAAATTAACATTAAAAAATGTTGATATATTTTTACACCTAAAAAGTGTTAAAGTTAATAGCACCCTCTTTTTTTCTCACTGACGATAAATATGCGGGTGTTCATAGGATAGCAGCATTAAACTTTCTCGCGGCGCCCCACATGATATTTCAAGGTTTTTTATTGATATTTCACGAAGGACCCAAATCGATCATGAATATTAGAAAATCGAATTGTGTGCGATGCATAAAATGCATCACAGAAATATAGGGTGGAAGTCATCACGTATGGACGTTATACACTTATGGTTAGCGTAAAATTCTAAGTTTTGTAATATTTCAAAATCTATTTTAGATAAGAACTTAAGATTTTTGCACGCTGTCTATAAGTGTATAATGTCGATAAGTGATGACTCCGCCTTACACTCGTTTTGTTTCCATTGTCAGGAACAAAATTTGTCTTATCTCACAGTTAATACCTATACTTCAGGCGAGATGGATTTCACTTTGAAAACTTCGTATGGAACAGGAACATTATATAAAAACCTACTTTAAAATGTTTTATATAGTCTTGTGCATCATTTGAAATGATGATGAAGGAAATCTCGTGTTAAAAAAAAAAACGAAATATTACAGCACCATAAATATTGTGCCACAAAATTCTACAAACTTGGCATCCTCCTTGGATGGTAATGATTGACTGAGAAGGAGTCGATTGTTCCAAAAATTTTTCATGTCCGCTAATATTTAGAATGAATGTGTGCAGAATTTTTATACCGTGTAACGAAAGGCATTGTTAAATATAGAACTTCTAAAATTCGCTAGATCAATGCTAGATTTGCTTAAGTGCTCTGAACATAATGCTTCCATATTTTAATGCTTATGCATGTTTTACTACTTTAGACTGAATCTAGCGTTAAAACTTCACCTAGTACAGATACAATTAAAGAAGTAGTTAATTTACCGCATGTGCAAAGTCAACTTTGGGCACATTTTATGGGATCTTTTTACCAATCACGTAAAAATCTTCAGAATCACCCTCAAGTGGAGCAACGGAATGGAACGGTCGTAGAGAAGGAGCAACAAGAATCTCTAAGCGGTTCGGAACAAAATCATTCCCTGGGGTTGGAAATTTCTCATGAGTTGATCATAAAAGTACGCTTTTACTTCACTTTTTTTTTTAAATTTATTTATAAGATATTATTTATAAAATGAGTAAATTCTTATTGCAGTTGAAGAGAACCATGAAGATTTGCACTATTTGTGTAACGAATAACACAAATATGGTTTGTAGTACATGTCTCAGTGCTGCTTATTGCAGTAATGATTGTGAGGTAAACATTCGCAATTTTTTTTTTAGTGATTTTCTTGACCTTATGAAAATGTTTTAATTTTGCAGGCGCAGGATACCGATCATTCCTGCAAGAGTGGTCAATTTATTTTCTTATGAAAACATAGAAAAACAAATCTATGGAAACATTGGTCCTATGTCACTAGATTTAATTTAATTTGATGTTTTTTATATAAGAATTTATTAAAAATCTGTTGAAGTATTTAAATGCAGTTTATTTTTTTTTTAAAGTGCTGCAAAGAGCACCTTGAAAACGCAAAGAAATCTGTACAAAGATGTTCCAAAGAAAATATGTATGCTATTTGCATCAAATATGAGTATTTCAAATTTAAATAATAAAAAGAAATGTTGTTAAATCTTGCATTCCAATGATATCAAAATATATTCAAAATCTATGTAAGATCTCATGGAAGAAATAAAGCAACTTCTCAACTTGAAACTTTGTCTTTTGTCGTTCAGAATATTCCTCACTAACACCAATTTCATGTGATTATTAGAGTATTTTAAACGACTTTTTGCAAATTTTCTATTTGATGTAAAAATCAGTCAAAAGTCACGATTGGTTTTACTGAAATCCGCGAGGTGCGCCACGTGTAAAATGTATGGGAAAATGAATGGCCAAAAGTACTTATACAGCCGAAAAAAGTAAGCTCTTTTAATCACATCCATTTTCATATAATTTGTTAGAAAATCTTATTAAGGATGATATCACAATAAAATTTAGTTAATTAAGAAATGAACTTTCATTGAATTAACATCAAATATTTTCATCAAAAATATGAAATAATGCAAAACAATTTCTCTTAACATTAACAAGTTTCCTAAGAATCCCATGTTTTTTTTAGTGATTGTTTACCTTGTCGAGAATTTCTTTCAATAACTTAGAATTAACCAAGTCGATACAAAATCAAATATGGTTTTCTGATTCGTTAGATTAGAGGTCATGAAATAAGACCCATTTTCCTGTTCTAAATAAACTCATAATTGCCTTACAATGTGATTTTACTTTAGGTGGCCAAAATTGCTTACAATGCCAAAAGAGCTGACTCTACCCTACATAAACCCTATCTTATGTACTTTATTTTTCATTTTATAAAAAAAATTAATTGAGAAAACTAGTGTTTTTTTTTATTTAATTTAAGTCTTGCGTAATTTATGGGACACCCTATTATGACCAAGGAAAAGAGTAAAAGTAATGGAAATTATGCGCCCCTCGCGACGATACTTGACACCGCGCATTCTGTGCCCAAAGATTCTTGCGGCAATTTGAGCCGTTCGAGCCGTTTGTTTTTCTCCACTCTTTGCTTATCGTGCAATTTATTTTTTCTATTATTTCATTTTCATATGGAAATATTTTATTAGCAAAAAATATTTTTGATCAATATTTCTGCATGTGCTAAAAAACAGAATATTAGTTAAGTGGTTAGGGGACACCGAAGCAGAATTATAGTACAGTAGAGTCTCGCTATAGGCCATCGCTCTATAGTCCACAATTTATCGACCGTTTATTTCAAAACACTGATTTTAAGTTAGGTTATGTTTTTTAGTATGCGACATGCATAATTATTTTAATATTTTTGGCAAACTTTATTGAGTACTTGTGATAATTATGATCCATAATGAAGAGAGCGAGGACAAGTACCACAATCGCAAAGACAGTGGAAGCCGTCGAGCAATTTCAATACTAAAAATCGTTGATAATTTTAAAAAAATTACATGGACTATAGTGCGACCCAGTGTCAAATTTGAAACCAAATATGGACTATAGCGAGACTCTACTGTACATGAAGATTGAAAAGGGGAAATCTTTCTCCTGAACATATTTTAGAACTTGACTGTTCTCAAGTGCTCCTGCATTATCTACTTTTTATTGTGTTGGTTTGAGTCTCGACTGGTTTACTAAGTTCTCGTCGTGTTCTGAAACCACCAATTCTTATGACAAGAACCGACTTTAGCATCACAATTCTGCCCCAGTTTCTCCTACGGTATAAAGTCCACTTAGTTATTTTAAATTATATATATTTTTAAATCTAATCTCATCTTAATACTTCAGTAATACAAAGGTTTTTGCTTTTATCTTGAGAGCAATGATTGTAAAATCAGCGGCAGATGTAGGGCAGTTGATTGATCTAAATTTAAAGTGAATTGAATTTTTGATATCAGAAATAATAATTCGAGAGGGTAGACCCTGTAGATATAAGAGCAATCGGGAATTCTTGACAAAATTGCAGCATTGCAATATCAGCAACTCTATGAGAAAATCCAAGTTTCAAAATTGAAATATCGAGGAATTTTAGCTCTCCCTGCAGACTTATGTGCACAAAAAATGCCTCGCACAGCAATAAAATCAACTGTCGCATAAATTATGCTGACTAAACTATGATGTTGATTCCTGGGATTTATGCAGATTGAACAAAAAAATAAACTCTTTATTGCATTAATGTAAGCGTTTATTGTTTCATAGAAATGAATTTAAAAGTTTGCTTCAGATTTAATATCATTTTTAGGGATGCCTTTTCGAGCCGCAAAGTGAGAGATATTGATTAATTTCCTGCTTTACGGTATCTTCCACAAATTGCACAACAGGACCATTGAGGAGTGCAATAAACCAGGAAATTATTGAGGATGCAAGGTTGTTAAAAATACCCAATCCTGTGATATCCACATGGATTTTCCTAGAAAAAGATTGAGGTAAATATCAGCACTTTGAGTTATTTCGGGTATTCCTCTTAGTTAGTTATTTCTTGAAAGAAACTTACTCAATTCTTTCCACTTGGAAGTCAAGATCGATAATTTTGCAAATATCGTCCAAACTCGTAATCCATCCATCGCTTACGATTTTGAACTTTACTGAATTTTTTCCTGTAGTCACAGCAATTTTTCCTGATGGTCCAATGCCCCAAAGATGGGCCCAATATTGATTGTAATTGCACTGAAAACCAAAAGAAAAAAAAAAAGATTGTGAAATGCTCAGTAAAACAACGAGATTTCTCAATGAAATCTTACAGATAATTCTTCAAGTCCAAGAGAACCAAAAATCGTCACTGTTGTCTCTTCTTGATGGAGAGAAAAGTCCCCGGTTCTATAGATTGTGGACAAATTGCGTGCAGATCCTTCTTTGGCTTCGAAGGCACCCCAGATTATAACCCAGAAGAATGACTTCTTAAAGTCATCAAGCTTAATCTCTGAGAAGCCTTGCTGATAGATCATTCTGCGAATTTGGTCTAGGAAAAGATCCACAAGTTCATTTGCCATGCCCGTTCGGGTCTGTCCTCTCACAACAAATTTCCTGATTAAATCATTATCCTCGTTAAATAACTGATTCAGGGATACATCTTCGAGTAGATAGTTGAGGTGATCCTTCAGTTGTTTCTCGAAGTACCTCTCCATATCCCTTCGAACTCCCTTGAAAATTGTGTCATCAATGGATGATCTCGTGCTCTGACTGTGCATCTTCTGTCCGGACCTTGAGTAAGTGGCATCGAGATGAATTTGTCCGATTTTGTATTCAACGTCGAAATTTATCGCTTGCAGTGAATCTCCCATGATCCTGTAGCCTACTCGTCCCTGGGCTTTCGTGCTATCGATTGTGGCATTGAGGAGTCCAACGCTGGACACTGGCAGGAGACTCATCACATCGCGGTTGATTATCTCATACTCGCAGTCCAAGGAGAGAGCTCCAAAGTCTACTGACAGGACGAGGATATCCTGCAGCATATCAGCCTTGATGGATGTCAGTCTTGGGAATTCACTCTTTATGGTACGGAGGTTTTTAATCATCCTGAAAACGAAAAGGGATGAAATTATAAAAAATGTCGCATAAAATTTATTGAAGGAATTTTCAGGACGAATTTCGAATTTTTCGGAGGAACTTATGTTAATCGATCTTATTTTTCTCTGATTCTCAAAAACGTTCTTTCAGTTGGACCCTAGCTCACGGGCTCTTTCACATTTGTCGTCTTAAACCTAATGGATCTCATAAGGACTTCAGATATTTCAGCTATTCCCTGATTAACAGACCTAGCCGATTTTTAAGATGCAACCGATATTTGGTAAGTCAGACAATCGTAATAAACAATAGTCAAATAATCTCCTGAAAAGTTCGCTTTAGGGGTATTTAAGCAAACGGTAGACAAATCACAACCGGTTTAATTCATTTAAATCGAAAATCGAATATTTAGATTTTTCACTATCCAAATTAAATAAATTTTTAAAAATTGAATATTTGTACTGCTCTATTTTTTTTATTTTATAATCAAGGAAAATTTTTACTGTGGCCACTTTATCTTTTAATGATGATCATTTTTTTATTTCTTATTTGCCATTTTTATTTTTCTACTGGCCAGTTTTTGTTTTTCAATACTCGTTTATTCATTGTTATTTTTATTTATATATAGCGGTTTTTTCTGTCTTGTAACGTAATTGAAGTTAGCGTGTTAGTGTATTTTTCAAAATGGAAAAATTTAAACTTCTTTAAAGGCAGTGGAAATTCATTCAAAAATGGTAGAAGCACTACCCAATGAGCAAGTTATCCGAAAAACTGTCGAAACAGGAACCAACACAAAGAATAGTCGATAATGCAGTAATAATTGAGAACAGTAAAGTTCTAAAATAAACCTATTCATTTTTCACTGTAGTAGTTAGCACAAGGGCCGTAGCGCTGGGGGGGCATTGAGGGGCAATGCCCTACCTTAAAAACCAGAAACTAAGATAATGCTCTAAGTAGATTGTTCGTAGTATGATATGGTAGAGAAGAAATTAATCTTTTATTAAATGGCCTGATACATCTAATCTCATAGAGTTATAGATTGAAGTGCTTAATGCAATTGGTTAAAATCGTATGTAAAGTCAAACGATAATTTTGTGAAAAATTTAAAAAAAATAAAATAAAATATTTACCCATTAATTTGGCCAATTTGGCATTCTTATTAATGAGTTGAAATTGCAATTATTTGATATTAATTAAATGAAATAACGTTTTTCAATGGTTCTGAACAAAACGAGCGTAAAGATTCTTACATTTCTTACATAAAAAACTCAATATATTTCCATTTCTCATTAACGCATTCTCAAGATTAGTTAAGGAGTTACGTGGATCAAGAAGACTATAAAAATATAATAATTTCTCATTCTTTTTAAGCATATTAAAAAAAATATTTAATTTAAGGTCTTAGGCATATAAAAGTATAATATTAACATTAATTTCATTTCAAATTTTTAAAAATTTAGTCATTGTAACCTTATTTTTTAAGTTTTTTTTTTTTTTTTTTTGAAAAAAGACATACTTTTCGATGAAGAAGTTTTCTCGGAATTGGTCCATCTAAAGTCCAAAAAACAAATATTTCCTGTTAGTTGATAAGTGAAAGTAATCCTTTAACGAAAGATTTTATGTTTACTTGATCAAAACGTATTCTACATTCTACAAGACGAAACATAGTGTAAAACTCGTCAATAGTGATATTTTTGTGTATGAAATTTTCTTAAAAATTCAAATTTCATTTTTTAAAAATTCCATCGTTCAAAGACTAGTTTAACTCATCAGGTAGCAGGAAATGTTTGGTTTTTGGTTTCCAGATGAACCAGTTCCGAGAAATCTTGTCTACCGAAAAATATATTTTTTTCATAAATATCTCCGAAAATCAAGTCCCACAGGATAAATTTAAAAATGAAAATTTCAGGAAATATCAGCCTCAATTCTGAGACCAAGATCAAGATCAAGATCAAGAAAATTTCAAGATTTTGTATTCTGAAATCAAAAAATCAAGATTAAGATGTCAAATCTGTCAAATGTCTTGAAATCTTGAAATCCAAGATACAAACCTTGTGGATAACAAGATTTGCAAATCTAGAACCAATATTTCAAGATTTCAAGACGTAAAATTTCTTGTTTTCTTGAAATAATTCCAAGAACCTGTCTTACCCGTTAGAGGGTTAAGAATAAAAGCCTCAACTTTCTCTAAGTTGCTTTATTTCTTTTCTGTTTCGCTTCCAATACAATACTGCCAGGTTTACAATAGTTGCTTTGACTAAAAGTGCATTTTACACTTGAGGGCAACGCTCGGGCTTTGGACATTGTCCAGCTCAAATCTAGAGCGTTAACAGTCAGCAATTATTACATTAACCCTCTACTTTACTTGCACATTATAAAACTTTGATATTCAAAAATTCGATATCGAAATGATTTTTGAACACAGGTCTCCAAGGATGAAATATCCGCCTTAACTACGTCTAAAAGATATTCGAAAATGAAAGAAATCGTAGGAGCCGTTTTCGAAATAAACCAAAATCATGGTTTTGGTTGGGGAGAAGATGGAGAGAAAAAGAAAACAGACTGTCCTACACAGAAAAAAATATTTTGTAAAAATGTTCGCAAATTTTGTGAATTCCTATGGGGGAGTTACGAAATGCTCGTGAATCGTATAACCCACAAAACATGTTCGTAAAAGTTTGTACTTTTTCCCCAAACATTGTTCGTAATATGATCACTTGACGAACATTTTTCGTACTTTTAAAAACATTTGTTCGTAAATGTTCGTAAACACACAAATAATGTTCGTAAAATTTTGTCATTTGTTCGTGAAGAATGAGGTGGATTATATAACTGCTCTTTCTTTGAGATCGAGTAGTAAAAATCATGAGAAACTCGGATAACGTAAACTATTTTTTTTACCAAGCAAAACACCTTGGGAAATTTCAAGTCTAATTTCAAAGATGCGAAATACGAATTTCTTGATAATCCACCGTATTTGCTAGATTTGATCTTCAGGAATTTCCACCTGTCCAGAAAAGTAATGAAATTCCTCCGAGAGTAATAATTAAAATTGATCTAAGAGGCATTAACAGCTTTAAGCCTCAATCAAATAAGCTCAGACTGATTAACGAAAATATTTAGTCTGCAAAATTTGACGGCAAAAGATTAGCCCCGTTTATCTATGCTGAGAAAATTAGTAGGTTCTTTGCATAAATTGTCTTTATTTGATCCTTCATCGCCAAATTTTACGGACTAAGCATTCTCGAGGATCAGCTTTAGTCTATTTGGGTTCTTAAAAGTGTACCTTGCTAACCTTTCAGAACCATATTTCCACCATGATAGAGAATTGTAGGAGCGTAATTGGACTTAGTACATAAAGTCATAGGAAATTATTTTAGGGAATAAAATTATTTTAAGAATCCAATCCATAAGCTAATAAATGATTTTTTTTCATGATAACAAAAATTTACGAACAATGTGAAAAAAAAGCACAAACTTTTACAAACTCGTTTGTGGGTTATACGATTTACGAGCATTTCGAATAAGAATTCATAAACATTTACGAACAATTTTACGAAATATTTTTATCTGTGTAGTATACCGTCGTTGCGGGTGACTTTGCACTCTGCTGTTCCTGAGACTTTGAACAATTCTAGCACTTATTGATGGTCTTTGCCGATCCGATCTACCATGTCAAAGTATATAGGGATATGTTAAGTACCAAGTAAGGTACAATGATCCTCAAAAGGATGCTTGTGATTTCAGTAATAGTCAATGAAATGCTAATATAGGTATTTTGTCAAAAAACGGCTCCGTGAAAAAGTTATCTGAAGGTGCAATTCCAAAATCGATTTCAGAGTAGTAAATTGCCCAAATCTATTCTAAATTTATCTGGCTAGAATAATCCACTTCGATTTTGTTGATTATTTTTATTAAAATATTTTTTTTTTGCCTATTACCTTTCTAAGAACGCATGATTTATGTTATAAAATTGCATGTGGTGATCTTTCTAAAGCTTTATTATAAAAGTATTTGGCTAAAAATTATCCAATTTTTTGATAATTTAAGATAAAGTGACCGAGATCTACAAGATGGTGTGGTCGCCATCTTGGTTTGACGTTTCTGTCCGCCATTTTGAATAACTGTCAAAACAAAAATTTCATCCGATTGAGCTGAAATTTTAGTATGTCCTAGCTGATGTCAAAACCTTTCCAAAACATATATAACATCCGACCTTGGTCAAGCGATTGCCTAGATACAGGAGCTCCAAGTTCAAAATTTTGACATTTTCATGAATACAGAGCTAGGGAGAGCTTCTTTTATCGAAATCATCACAAAAAAGACAGTACTATCGTTAGGCGATGAGATCTAAATAACAAACAAAAAGAAAAGGATTGTTTTTCTTTATAACAGCATATTATTTGAAGATCTGAAAAACTGTTTTTGCAAAAATGAAAAAATAAAAAAAAATTAATAAATGCACTTTTCATTTATTTTTTTTAATTATGTAAGAGTAAATAAATACATAAAATAAAAGCCTCAACCATTTTTAATGGTTACTGAGGCATTTCATTTAGATTTTAAAATTAAGGATTATAAAATAAAGATCGCCAAAATATGATGATTTCAAAATTTTAAAATGTGAGCTTCTGTATCTAGGTAAATACTTGACGTAGACTGGGACATAGATACGTTCTGAAAAAGGTCTTGACATCAGCTAGAACATACTAAAATTTCAACCCAATCAGACCAGTTTTAGGTTTTGACAGTTATTCAAAATGGCGGACAGAAACGTCAAATCAAGATGGCGATCATGTCATCTTGTAGATCTCGTGCATCTTACCCTTAGATGTGAAGATCTTCATTGTCGTTTATTATCAGAAATTGTTGATTTTTTAGTATTTATTAAAAAGTGCAAAGTCACCCGCACCTTATCCCCAGTGCAAGCCTTTTTTCTTGATTTTTTTAAACATAGTAAGATTTTATAAAATTAATGCTAGTGGCACAAAATCCATTCATTAACAACTGAATACAAATAATTTTACTCAAAAACCCCCCTCCCTTCACTTTAACTATCCACTTTTAGAGAGCAAAGTTGAAAAATAGCGAAAAAACGTGCAAAGTCACCCGCAACGACGGTACTATGACTACTTCTGCCCCGGTTTCCCCTATTACTTCTTTCATATCCGCTAACCGAATTATTTAGGGGACGCTCTTTTATAAGGTTTGAAATCACATTCACCTAATTTATCAACCAAAATTTCGATTAATAACAAGGTTTTTTAATTCAAAATAATAATAAAAATCAAACAGCGTGAATAACAATCGAGCAAACTCCCATAAGAAGTTCTCTGCAATCTCTCATACGAATATCGCTAGTTGCATGAGATTGTTGCAGAGCAAATACTTTTGCTGCTGTTTAAATAATTAACACTAAACTTACACGTCACTGGAGTTATCTTGGAAGAATGTCTTATCGATAATAACATGAGGCATTCCCTCGTTGACGTCATTCCGGCTGATGTGGGCATTGGTGAAAGCTCTCTTGAGGTAGGCGCCAAAATTTGGTTGTATGCGACTAATTGTGTTGGACAGATCGTCGTCAACTTTCACGGGAACTGAATGGAACATTTTTATCAGTTATCTTTGGGTGGCAGTGATTGCACTCTTTGGTACTTTTAGCATGACACACACACATTGAACACTTTACGGGGTTTTCGGGGGGAAATACAGGGAAATGGTCAGAATCGCGGGAAAATCATGATGCTTCGCGAAGAGTTTGAAAGTGAATAGATGGGTCTTGGAGGCGTCCAATTTCGAGTGTTATTTAATTTGCTGAATTAAACTTTCACACTAAAAGACGAAAGTATGCGATTTTTGATACACACGAGAAATTTTCACTGATTGTCCACGTTGCTTCAGCTCAAATGAGAGCTCTCTTCTAGTGCTCTTGGCTCTCTTATCACGCCATGTGTGCAATAAATACCAATACATTCGTTAGCACATTGATTATTTTTCTTCTATGAAGATGTTAGTATTTGGCGTTTGTTGATACTTTTGTTTTTCATTGATTGCGAAATGATACAGAGAGCTTTTTTTTTGGTACGATGGCGTGGGAGTAATTGAGAAGAGGGAGCTATTTAATTGCATAGCAAAAGGCTCTTTTTTTCTCTTTTATCTTGTTGATATTATCAGTAAATTCTCACCTGTTTTGGATGAAGTACCCAGAACGCTGATTAGTAGATGCAAGAAGACTGCTGAGCAAAATATCTGCAGAAAATTATATAGAGTTATTTTAAAGAAAGATTAAATAACTGCAATTCTTAGATAAAGAAAGCTTAAATTTCTAGAGTCATGCTTAAAGTAATTATCTACTTTATAAAGTATCTTATTTTAATTGTGTTCTTCGATTGGCTAAGTGTTGATTTAAGTGTTTTAAGGGTATTTAAGATTTTTAATTTTTGAGTCAAATTTAATAGCTTCAAATACGAACATAGAATTCGTTGGCAGCCAAAATATTGAACAAAGAAAATCCCGGAAGCCAAAATCCCGAAATACAAAATCCCGGAAGCCAAAATTCCGAAAGCTTAAATCTTGAATGTCAAAATTCCGAAAATCAGAATAATCTTGAACGTCAAAATCCTGAAAGACTTGAACGTCAAAATCTTGAAAATTAAAATAATGAAAACCAAAATCTTAAACGTCAAAAGAAAGACAGCAATTTGAATATCCAAATCCCGAAATCCAAAATCTTGCAAGTTAAAATTCCGAAATCCAGAAAGACAAAATCTTGAATTTCAAATTTCCTAAAATCAGAATAATCTTGAGTGTTAAAATTCTTAAAGCCAAAATCTTGAACGTCAAAATCTCGAAAGTTAAAATCCCGAAAGCTAAAATCTTGAACGTCAAAATCCAGAAAGCCAAAATCTCAAAAGACAAAATTTTGAATGTCAAAATCTCGAAATTCAAAATCTTGCACGTTAAAATTCCAAAATTCAAAAACTCGAAAGACACAATCTTGAACGTCAGTGTTCTCGAAAGAATAAATCTTGAACGCCAAATCTCACAAGTTGAAATCCCGAAGGCAAAAATTCCAGAAGACTAAATCTCCAACGTCAAAATCTTGAATAGCCAATAATTTTTCTTTTGTCACAACATGTAAATATAACAATTTCTCCAAAAACAGAAAATTTTGCTTTACCCTAACTTATTCGGAATTTCGACCCATTTTTCCCATTAGGAATTCCGTTTTTTTCGGGAGTTTGGCTTTTTTAGCATTTTGGATTTCAGGATTTTGACCAAAACCTCAACACATTATTAGAAAATTTAGTCAAAAATAAGCCTCAAAACATGTCCTTCAGAAAATTGCTTTCACATTGGTGAGAATTTTTGATAAGAAAGGGAACTTTTAAGAAAATTTATATAGCATCGTATAGGAATTTCTCCAAATATCGCATCCAACGAAATTCGTAGTATTCTACTTCAAAAATGCATTTTTAAAAAATGTCAAAATCATTTTTAAATAGCATTATTAAGAAAATCAACACGATTCCTGATTATTTTAATGAAAGTTTGTCGTTTCACAGCTGAAGGGAGGTGTTTCTGGAAGTTCTTTGGGATAGTATTCAGTACTCAGTAGCTTTTCGTAAAAATAATCCAGTAATGCGAGGGAATAGTGTTTTTCTGGAAATTTTATACCTAGGGAAAACCAAATTTGCTTTGTAGTTAAGCCAAGAGTCGTACAATATTTTCCACATTGAGAAAAATTAGTGAAAATAATGCTAGTGTATCAAAAATTGAGTTATATTTTCTGCCAAAAATCAATTATGCAAAATTCACTTTTCCACTCACCAATTTCCATTTCATGATGGACAACTGTAGCTCTTAACCAAGAACAGAAATAGAATAAATTCACTGAACTGAATTGATTTTCACCATTGCACTGTCTTATATTGTCTCTGGACAAAAGATTAAAGCTCAAGTGGATCCATGAGATATAAATGCACTTGTGGAATCTCAATATAGGGTGCTTAAAAAAAACTAAAGGGATTATTTGATAAATTGTGAGGAATTTCACTCACAATGAAATTTAATCTAAAGATACACATTCTAAAAAATTAAGTACTAAACTCTTGAAAATTTATGCAAAAATTATTGTTTATCTGGGTATTTTATTGTCAGGTTGTTGGGTCAAAGATTCTCCACACTCTCGTGAATTTATTACATTTTTATCTACAATTCTCGTGATATTTTGCAATTAAAATTCAACAACTTTTCTCTCTGAAGAGGATTCTCTTACAACTTTTACCATACACCGGAAATCAATTAATTTTGTGTTCTTCAGAAAATATTTTTAAAAATATAGAAAATTGTTTAAGACGCTCCTTGGAAATTACAATGGGCCAACTCACTTTTTGGCGATATTGAGATTTTAATGTTACTCAGACAGAGAATTTAATAAAATTTCAGATGATATGGAGTCAATAAATTTCGTTATTAGAAAAGTTTTTCAAAATTTTACTCTTTATGATTACTTGCATAATTTTTTTTTAAGTAAAGGGGCACAAAATATATTCACCGTTCAAATTTTTGTGAAACAAGGGACTAACTCAACATATTTTGAAAGGTAAAAATATGTATGTTTCGATGTTTATAATAATGCTCATACAAATAGAAAACAATTAAATTATTTTGAATCAAATTTGTAAAATTATACAAATTTTGTATTTAAACCAAAATATCAAAGATTTGGATGGAGTGACAGAAAAATGATATATGGGTGAAATGTAGACCAGAATGTTCTCTATAATTTTGCCGTAGAACTTGATCTCATCGATTAATCAGAAGCCGAGATAATCGTTGTAGTTTGTTTCTGAACTCGTTTTTTCGCCCAGAGCGCCCCAAGTGTTCATTTGGTGAACTTCAACTATATCAAAGAATTGTTGTATTTTGTGAGACTTTCCATTTAAAATCCTATTTTAAGTGTCTTGGTCGAGAAGAAGTAGTCAAATTGGCATCTGAGTGGTTTCAAAGCATGATTGAAGGAAAGGTCAATTTTTTCACAGTTAAACGGCAAAATCGGATAGATCGCATTGTCTGATCAAAATATAATGTATGGACGAAATATAGACATAAATGTCCTCTATAATTATGTCGCAGTAATCATCAAGATCGATTAAGCACGTGTCGAGATAATTGAGGTTATGTGATTTTGAAATTGGTTTTTCGACTGTGGCGCCCCTGGTGTTGGTCCCACGAAATTCAAATGTTCTAGAAAGTTGTAGCATTTTGTGAGATCTTTCGTTTGAGGCCTCACTCATTAAAATCGGTCAAATGGAACTGGAGATATGATTTTTTGAATTTCGTGAAACTCGATCCCTTATATCTATTGTTCTATTATAACCACAGCGCACTTACGCCACTTTTTGGAAACGTCCTTGACTGGACTAACACTCTAAAATTTGATAAACTTGCACAATGCCGTTTTTGAGGAAAATGAGTGTGAATTTTGATGAATTTTGACGGTATCGCAGCGCCACCTGTGATGACTTTTTGAACTTCTATCTGAAAGTGCTCATCGAGACGAAACCAAAAACCCAAAATTTGGCTCAAAATGTTGATTAGAACCGGAGATAGAGGCCGGTCAATTTTCAAACATTGACCCCTTATAGCTCGGGTCAGGGGTTATGGATCGACTTAAGTATTTTTTTTGTTTGATAAAATTTCTATAAAATTGTCACTGATTCGTATTTATTTATGGAATAATTGACCTATTAATATTAGATCATACGCCAAATACTAGTGCAAATATAAATAAATTTAATAAATACTCTACCGGTCGAATTGAGGAACCGGTCGACTTGAGGGCACTTTCCCTTACTTAAATTTGAGCCCGATGCACAAAGGTTTTTTTTGAGTTATTTAACTTAGAAATTTGTTTTTTTTTCTTTTCAATAAGAGCGCCCCTAGCGGTAGTTTTATGAACTGGCGATGTTAGAAGGGGAAGTGGAATTTCACGAGGGCTTTCCAAAACGCCCTCACTTTTTAAATTCTGATAATTAGAACCGGAGTTATGACCATTTTAAGAAATTTTTTTTGGACCCTTATAGCTCGTGTCAGGGGGGTCGGGGTCCCTAAGTTTGGTATTGATCGAAAGCCCTAAGGCCCAGCTATAACATACTAAAATAGGGGCGGAGCTGTTGAGAAAACAAAAAAGGGGGGTATTCAAAATGGCGGAAGGAGGGGTGGGGGGGGTCAATGCACCAAATTGCAATTTTCACCCGATATATAACCTTTGCCGAAAACCGCAAGTCGATATCTTTTTTAGTTTAGGAGCTATTAAGCTCCAAAGACCGAACGGACGGACGGACGGGATCGGTTTTTAGCCATCCATATATTCGTGATCAGGAAATGTCAAAACACGTTTTGACAAAGTTTGAGCGTGATCAGAGGACATGAAATTTTGTTAGGATTATAGTAAGTGAGATTGTTAAGAATCTCACCTAATATCATTGTGCTATACGACAATTAATTTGAAATTTCTACGCTTTCAGTGTCTGTCAGCATCCCCTAAACGCAACCTGTGGTTAAAGGTAAATGAATTCCAGTGTGATAAGGCCTTACTTACCTTCAGTTATGCTCTGTAATTCTGAGGTCTGGAGTTCGAGACTCGGCGTTGGCGGCTGGAGCAAAAAAAAAAGGAAAACGATGGCACAATGATCTAAAATCAATACCAAAATGTACTTAAATTGAGAAGTATCTGATATAAAATAAAGAAAAGGAAAAAAGAGAATAAAAAAAATAAGGAGGGGAAAGAATAAAAAAAAAAGAAAAGAAGAAAAAAAGAAAAGTAGAAGAAAAAAAGGAAAAGAAGAAGAAAAAAGGGAAAAGAAAAAAAGAAAAGAAGAAAAAAGGGGAAAGAAGAAAAAAAAAGAAAAGAAAATTAAAAAAAAGAAAAAAGTGATGCCACAATGCTCTAAAATTGATACCACGATGCTCTAAAATTGATACCACGGTGCTCTTAAATTGATACCACGATGCTCTGAAAATCAATGCACCAGTGTCCTAAAATTAATACCACAGTGTATTGGAAAGTTACTAAAAAGTAATACATTTATGGCATTGTTTTAATGCCATAGAGTTACTTGATTTTGATGCCAAGAATGCACTAAAATCAATCACAAAAGGTATAGGAGCCTTTTTGATGCCATAAATAGTGCAAAAATGCATTGATTTTAGTGCATTTTTTCTCTCTGTGTGGTGACCATAATTATCTTATGCCTCCAGGCTTATAGAGACTTAGTATCTGGACTGGAATATACGCTTCAGGGTAAAAAAATGCTGATGAGGATTGTTAAAGACGCAGTTGAAGGCAGCGGAACCCCTTCTGGCTTTTGAAAGTACGAGTAATCGAATATACTGCTGACTTTAATCTTGAGTTCTTCCGGACTCTAGATTGAGTGCGTCCCAGGTAAGGAATAGAAGACAGTCGTGGTTGGTTTCTTTCAAAATATTTATAGGTACATATATGCATTTTATGTCTACGAAGACGTCATTGAATACTCAATCGTAAACCTTTGTAAAATTCCTGTATTTTAGAGCCTAAACAGACTCAGGCTGGCCCTCGAGAATATTTAGCCTGTAAAATTTGTCAGTAAAGATTTATCCCATATTGGAGAACTTAGTAACATCAAGTAGAAGTCCTTTGCATAAATTTCCCTTACCTAATCCTTTGCTGCCAAATTTTACAGGCTAAATATTCTCGAGGATCAGCCTGAGTCCATTTGAACCCTTGTAGAGACATAAGAATAGACATGTGACCTGAGGCTTGTAACTTACTTCACAGTATTACTGCTCGCAAAAACACAAAAATAAATTCTGGATGGTTCAATAAATTCACCGGCAATGACCAGTATGAAAAGATTGACCAGTTCCTGATTCCAGCGTTGTTGGGTTAAGGTTGAGGTGAGCACTAGAGTGATGAACGAGAATTTGAAAGGCTACCAGCATCACCGAACCAACAATGACAACAACAAATTGGCTACATGGAATATCGCTTTGCTATTATTAATTATAACGAATTCTTTGTTATATCGTAACCATGTTACAATACCAATAACAATACATGTTAAACCAATTTTACCTTGCGGCCATCGTCGTCTTTGCGTTGATGATCAACCTCCAGGATAAAACAGAATTTTTGGAGATGCAGCAGACATTTGGTAAGTCAAATAAAAACACCCTTTCATAGAACGGTTTTTAGACTAAAGGTTTAGCAGAGTGCTCGAGGGTTTCAAAATGCAGAATAACAAGCAATGGCATTGACTTTTCAGAATCTAATAAAGCGATATGGATAAATTTTAGCTCTGAAGCCCATTTAAGGTTTATAATCGCATTTATTCCATTTATTTATCCTCCAAAAATTTTGATCAGTAATAAGGGTGTGACCAGTATTTCAGTAAGGGAATTGGGGCGGGCAAATTTAAAAAATTTGTTTTCGTCATGAAATGTGGTACAATGTTTAGAAACTTAGCAAGCTATTTATCGTCTTTGTTTTTACTAAAATTAGTTTTAATACGTTTAAAAATGAATTGATATGTATAGAGGTGAATTTGACTCTTATTTTGGACAACTTGACTGTAAATATGGACACAGCTAATCCGCCTCAACAGGATGCCAATTGTTCTTCATTTCATGAACCAATCTTACCAAGTCCTCTTCCTGTTCATGTAAGGGAACCGTAGAATGTCACAAGAAGCCCGGAAACTTTCCATATCTTTCATTAAAGTGAGTTGACTTTGGTACCCCAAGTACGTGCGGATTAGAGTATTCCTTGACCTTTCCGGGAGCCTTTCAAGACTTTTCGCTACATCTCTTTCGTAGAGAAGATGCTCCTTTGTTTCTCCAGGCATTTGTCCAACCTAGTCATCACAAAAGCTAAAACTTCACGAAATTTCATGAGAAAAACACCTGTCCAAAATAAGAAGTATCACCTCACTGGTAAATGTCTTTAAAAATTTCCCATTTTTCACACGAAAAACCTAATTCACAAGGCAAATCTCACTTCAGGTCAAATGTACAAATCACCATTAACGTGAATCAACACAATATTCAATGAATATTCAATAATATCACTCAAAAAAAAGCGAAGAAACATTGTTAGTACTTCACCACAGCTAAATAAGACTGAAGTAAACACGAAGTTCTGTCATATTTCTCGTAAGCAATTGCTCACACTGAATTTTCAACAAAGCAATTTTAACTCAAATCATATTCAAAATTTAACGCATTTTGTGTTAAAATCTTCCAAAAAGAACAAATATTTAGATAGAATTAATTATTCATCAAATATTTTAATAAAAATCCATCATTTTAATCAATTTATTTTTAGTGTCCAATTTTATCCTCAAAGTGTTCAAAATAAAAAACGGGACAAAATTATGAGCCTTTCCCCTATTAGGAGCTATTTTCGTCAATAATTGCTTTTTTGACGGTAATCGTCTGCGCTACAGCGCTATTGTAGGTGGATACGTCAAAATTCTGTCAAAACTGTAATTTTTTACGAAAATTGCTTCCAATGTGTAGGGGCCTTAAAGCTGTCAGAGAATGATATGAACGATATAAATCACAAATTCGAATTGTTTTCCAGATTTTACCGATTTTGCCCAAAAACAGCTTTTGGATTTTTCATATGACTTTGTCATACTGCTACAGAATTTCCCAGCATGTCTGACTTGTTCATTAAAATTTTAATGCAATCTACATTAATTGTAACTTATGAGCGTTTAAATGTCTGATTTGTGTCTTTGAATTAGTTAATATTCAGAATTTGATCCATTAATGAAAACGTTGACTTGATCGATTAAAATCGGGTTAAATTGATTTAAAGCCCAAATATGTATTCACTTTTAAAATAAATTACCGAGAATCGCATTTAGTTTTCGTATTGAAGCTTCAACTAAATTTGAATCAATTTCAGCGGGACAAGTTACTTGCTTATCAAAAAAATTCTATGCATTAACAGATTTAAGAAGAAGCTTTGTTTCACATTATCCCTTTAATTTGCATATTAGTGATGTAATATTGATATGAGTGATATAATTAGTGAGATTAGTGCTATAGTTGTATCAAAAGCTGAGTTATAAATTTCTGCCAGAAATCAATTATGCAAAATTAACTTTTCCACTCACCAATTTCCATTTCATGATGGACAACTGTAGCTTTTAACCAAGAACAGAAATAGAATAAATTCACTGAACTGAATTGATTTTCACCATTGTACTGTCTTTTTATATTGTCTAGGAATCAGAATGAGATTAAAGTTTAGGTGGATCCATAAGGAATAACTTCTATTTGTGCAGCATCGATATAACAATTCTTAAAAATAAACGAAAAAAATAATGGGAGATTTTACTAATTTTAAAGATTTATACTTCCTTTAAAGATTTAAAATGAAGTTTTTAGTGTGTTTTATTGTAAAGTTATTGGGTTTGAAAACTCTCATGAATTTATTAATATTTTATCTGAGATTCTTCTACATTCCTAGTTTGTCTACAGTTCTCGTGCTATTTTGCAATTAAAATTTAATCACTTCATTCTCTTATTTCTCCTCGCAAGAGGATACTCCTTACATAATTTAATAAACATCGGAAATCAATCAAATGGCATTTCCCACAATATTTGTTCTTGTGAAAATACATTACTTCCTATTTAATATATGAGCACGATGCAATCAATTATAAGATTGTGGTCGAAAATCCATTTAAATCAACCATTTCAGGGAATGATTGAAGTTGGATAAATGGTGATTAACATCTTATGTCCTGCTCAAAATAAGCTCATTGATGGTATTCACTGAGAAGCTACTGATGAGGATGTTTATACAATTTCCGTTCATGTTTTTTTTCCACAAATATTTACGCAAATATGTAAAAAAAAATACCAATATAAATCCTGGGTAAATAAAATTATTTAATTCACTGATGAAGTAGCATTAAAATCATAAAAAATTTTCAGTGATATCCAATTGAAGGATTTTCCCATGGTGCTGGGAAAATTAAAACAACATTGTTAAACTGCTTTTTATTATATCACAACCATAAATTGAAAGAGCTAGAGGAAAAGCTGAAAATTCAATTAGCTATCAATGGTTCCCCATTTAAATTTTAATTGAAAAAAACGGTTGATTACATAATTTTCAATTTTATGCGTATTGAGCTTCGTAAAATAATAATGGTAAAATAAGCTCAAAGACAACGAATTGTTTAAATAAAACTATAATAAAGCATTAGAATAAACAATATTAGCAACAAAATAAAAAAATATATAATTCTATTTCGAAAGATTAGGTTTATTAGGTTCTCAAATCAAAGTTTTTCTAAAGGATATGTGTTCTTAATATAATAAAATTATTATACAAATTATGTTATAAAAAAATTGAAATTTCCTTTTCATAATAAAAGAAAGGAAATGGAGTTAAATCTGTGAACAGATTTATTTTAAATATTTGAATTAATTTATTTCATTGGCAACAAAGAACGAGAAATTGTAGTGTAGACCATGCCACAATATTTGCATTATTCACAGATTTTTTTTTTAAATTTATTCAGGATATTTACTAATTTCTAAAAATATTCATGTTGCAAATAATATATCACAAGGGGTAATTCGTATTTTAATATTTCATACCTCAAAAATACCCAATTTCCTTTTAATTATTATCATTATATTCTTAGAAATTATAATATTGCATAGGGGAAGATGGGGCATTATTGAATTAGGGCATGAAACTGAACCCTGGTGCAAACACAAGAAGAGTTCGATTCTCGAATAGTGTCTTGGATAAACGGTAAATGGGGTAAATGGAACTCTATTTTCACAAAAAAAATCGTTGATATTCAAAGAATTCAAACTCAGTTTCGAATTTTCATACTAAATTTTCGAACAAGGTGAGGAAAATTTATGGAGAATTACACTAAAAAGTTGGAAAATGAGTTCCTCAGTATTTATGAGATAATAAGACAAGATCAGTAAGCGTCATTGTTCTGTTTTTTTCCTCACAACAATATGAAGACCGGCACATTTTGACACTTGAGCATTTCGAAATTCGAACAGGATGTATCTCAGCCATCTTGTGGAATTATCAAGAAGTAAGAATGTCTCTTTTGATCTTCGAATAGATCTCCGAATTTTTCATTAATTTCATTCATTTTCAACCGCTTATCCCTATTGGGGTCGCGGGCCCATGACATCCAAATTAGCAGCTCACGCTTGTCGATCCTCCGCCACTTCAGGAAGGTGTTCGGGTTCGATCCCGAGGCGCTCCCACGCAAGATCCTGAATTTTATTCAGCCACGTTGTCCTAGGTCTTCCATGAGGTCGAGGTCTCCTCACAATGGCTTGCATAGCTTTTCTGGGGAATCTTAATAATTTAATTTTTCATTAATTCTTTTTTCTCTGATATTGAAGTAGCGTTTCGAAGGAACCATTAAAAAAAATCGTTCGAACGTTTTTGCATTCGAATTCGGCAAAACTAAAAAAGTAACTTTTGTTGCATTTCAATTTTAAAGTTTTCAGAAATTTAAAGCCATTTATCCGATATCTTTCTTACATAACGTTGTAGAAGGAACACCTACAAATATTAAAAATTCGAAAATTGTGATAAATTAGTAAAACTTTCAGTTTTTAAAAGAGCAAAAGTCAGTGAGTGAACAAATATTGATAGAAAATGGGAAAAATTTCAATTTATTTTTGTAAGGTTTTTATTTCTTGGATTTTTAGGAAACGTCTTGAAATTTCTAACCCAGCTGCATTGGTCTTAAACGGTAATGAATCGGTTAAGCACCCTTATACTGTTTAGATTTTTTTTTATTTGTCCGTGAGCTTGTTACAGTTTTCGATTTCGGAATTATTGAATGAATTAATTTAATCAATCAGTAGTAAACCAGTATAGGGGAAAGCTCTCAGGTTTTGCAATCACTCAGGTTTTGGTTTCGAACACGTCATATTTTTCCCACAGAAGATTTCCCTTTGCCTCCAGAAAGCGCGGGTGCAATCGTGGGAGTAGCTATGACATTTTTAAGAATTCGGGATTGGGCCTAAACACAAGTAGATTTTGATTCTCCAATAGTGTCTTGAATAAAAGGTAAATGTAACTTTATTTGCACAAAAAATCGTTGATGATCGAAGAACTCAAATTCAATTTCGAATTTTCATACTAAATTTTCGAACAAGATGGGGGAAATTTATCAAATATTACACTAGAAAGCTGGCAAAAGAGTTACTTAGTGATTATGGAGTGATTAAGTAATGGGACAAGAACAGTAAGCGTCGTAGTTCTGTTTTATTCCCCACAACAATATGAAGACCGTCACATTTTGACACTTGAGCATTTCGAAATTCGAACAGGATGTATCTGAGCCACCTTGCGGAATTATCTAAAAGTAAAAAGTCTCTTTTTTGGATCTTCAAATAGATTTTCGTATTTTTCAAGATCTAGGTACTTTTGTACGGAAAGATTTTCGCTTTCGGGATTTTGACCGGGACCCTTTTTCCCATATTACTTTAATAAACCTGACGTATTTTTTTTTTCAAGAAATGTGTGCTTTAAGACTGGCAATTAAAATATATTCCCATGTGGGTCAGATTCATTAACGAACTATGGCAACAATATGAAGTGTTCGAAGCCTAATTATGTGCGAAGCCTAAAGACTTCTCCCACATCGAAAACACAATTCCCAGAGAGTTCTATCTCTCATGAGTTCGACCATTCCACAAAACTGGGACGCTTTGTCATCTCTTTTTGCCCTTTTTGCTATTATCGTTTATTTACTGCATTTGCTGTATTCCTATTGCACATCTATCATTTATGTAACAGAATTATTTATTGATATTCTCTCCTTTCCCTATTACTAAGGGATTAATTTTGCTATTAGAAAATGTCAATGGCTGGACATTGAAGATATTGCTACAGTGTCCGGTGTAACATAGTTTGTGTTGGAGATACCATCCTTGAAAAAAAAGACTTAATACATTTTCCTCGCTGAAATTGCATTAAAATAAAACAATGTTGCCTGTGGTTCGAGGGTTGAGATTTAAGCTTAAAGCGTGGGATTTATTTATGCTTAGGGCATGATGATACGCCATTTGGATAAATTTTTGAGAAAGCATTGATTAATTTATCCACAACGCAACAGCAAAATAAGGCTATTTACATGTCATTATAGATTATTTCACTAGAAAAGTCGTCAATTGATTTAATATCCGCAACTCTATGATGTAATAAAAGAAAAAATTAATAAAATTTATTTATGCTCGATTTTGTATACCATGGGAGTGGAAAAAGACTTGCATCCTGGCTTGTCGAATAAATTTTTATTATTTTGAAAAAAGAAAAATTAATAGGGTAAGTGTGCCAAATTTCGGCATAGTTGCATGCAAGCGTCAAAGTCTCAAGTTTGAAATGTGATATTTTAAGTTCAAATTGATTTTTTTTATTTTTTCTTCTAAAAGAGTATTGCTGGGAACCTTGTAAAGAGTTTACCGTCTTTATTTACTCTAAAATCATTCTTAATACATTTTAAAATGAATAATAATATAGACATAGCTTTGGTTCCCTATTTCGGCCACCTTCATTCTCATAGTTCCTTGCCCTTCGGAAATTCTTCCAATGCCTTTTTCACGTCATCCCGTTTGTCGAAGCTACATTTTTTGTTATTCTTTTGCATTGTATAATCTCTATAGTACGTAAAATATAAACGTTCATTAAATTCAAGGAACAAAAAGGGTGGCCGAAATTGCAAGCTGGCCGGAATTTGGCACACTTACCCTAAAGCCTTTTTTATTTAAAAAAAAAGGAGTTTGGACTGAATATTTCTTTGAAGAGCAACCTGCCAAAGCGATTAAAGGAATGTTGTATTTATTTGTAGTGATTTTTTTTTATCATATCACTGTCAGTTGAATGTTACAATAAGTCTTGTGGTTTATTGGCGTCGACATTTTGGCTTTAAAGGGGTGACAAAGTCATTTGGACTTTGCAGAACGCTCGCACTTGTGACTTCAATAGTGTAAGGGACACCGGGGTGGTTTGGGACAGGGGTAGTGTGGGACAAGGCAATTTTTCATTAATTTTTGAAATAAATGGAATTTAACCACTACTCAATCGCTGGCAATATTAAGATATATCTTGACTAAAAGAATGGATATTCTCATTTTTATTGTTTTAATTGTATCAACGCACTTTTTAAACAATTGATAAAAATAGTATATTTTTGATTTCTCAGTTCTGCTCTTTGTATTTTATATTAGCGATATATAATCAAAACCTTTTTATCTCATTAGGTAGCAGTGTAATCTAGGAATAAATTTTTATAAATGTTTCAGAGATTATACGCTCTTGTTTTTTACTTAAAGGTTTTAAATACCAAAACTACACGCGGGGATGTTTGGGACACCTAAAAGGGAATGAATGAGACGTTGATTTTCGACAAGATTGTACGTAGCCTGCAATTTTTTATTGTCAAAATGGAGAGTAATGCCCAGTTTCTACTGGAAATCTTGTGCAAATTCTTGTGCAAACTTTACCAGTGGAGCAGATGTCTCTAACTACAGAGACAATTAAACCATCAATGTTTTGAGAATCAATAATTTCTACTCCAGAGGATATTCGATCTTTGCCCAATCCCGTTAAAAACTATTTTCTCGAAAATTTCTTAAGCAATATCCTCTACAATTCTCACAAATTCTCCAGAAAAGACAAGGCCAGAGCTTATTCAGCGAAATACGGAAAAAACAGGTATCATGCAGTTAGTTGTCGTAAAATCAAACAGAAATCCGCCAATGAGTTCAAAACTAAAAGTGTTAAGATAATCTAATCGCCGTACTCGCCTGAGGAATTTGATGATCATGATTGCAATATTTAGAATAAAAAAGCAAAGAAAGGTAGATGGAAAATAAGAAGAAAATACTTTAAATAATTGATTGACAATAAATGACTCTACTGTACAAATAAAATTGATATTAATTTCTAAGTATGAAAAAAAAGGTTAAAAGTATTTAAAATTAATTAACGTGCTCCAATAATGCAAATTATGCGAGAGTTAACGTGTCCCAAACATCCCCTTTTGCGTCTCATACTGCCCCACATCGGGGAGGTTTGGGACAAAACGTCAAGTTCAATGTTTAATCTTCTCCAAGAAAACCCGTTTTCCGAGTTACCCAATAGGCCTTTTATCATAGGGTCTCAATCTATCAAGAATCAACTTCGACAATACCTTGAATAAATGTTGAAAAGGTCTTAGAATCTCAGGCAAGTTTCACTGATTTCTGACCGATTACAACCGATTATAAATCGATAATTATTTTGTATCCTAAACTTAATTTTATTACTTCTAATTTTTGTACAGATTAAGAAGCAATTTCCGGATCGGTAGGGTAAGATTGGGTAATTTGGAATCATGTCTAATTTGTAACTTTGAGATTACTTAACAGTTTTATTTGGCAAAATTAAAATACAACGAAGAAGTACTCTCGAGTGTAAAGTACTTTTTCGTGGTTTTACTTTTCTCTTTGACCATCTGAAACAGTGAGAAAATTTGTAAATTCCAAAATAGCGAATTACCCCATCTTACCCTGCGGATCCGGAAATTTGAATCTCTTAATCTGTACAAAAATTAAAAGTAGTAAAATTGAGTTTAGGATACAAAATAATTATCGATTTACAATCAGTTGAAATCGGTCAGAAATCGGTGAAACTTGTCTGAGATTCTAAGTAAGATCTTTTAAATATCCAAAAATAGATACTAAAACTATTTCAACAAACCCAAATTTGGTGAAATGAGCTAAGAAATATGAGTATACTCCTTGTTTGGAAAATTGCTCTGGGCCTATATTGTTATACAATTTTTGGTATATTTTAAAAGGATATTGTACTTTAACCTAATGTAATTTAGCTCTACAGAACAATTGTGGAGCTAAATAAAATAAATGTAAGCCAAACTTTCTTAAGAAATATGCGAAAAACAGTCCCAACTCCCCCTAATTTGACTTACAATAAAAGAATCAATTACCAGTTAAACATCTGTCCATTGATTTAAACCGGTTCAAAAATGTTTCTTTTTTGTCCTTTGTTAGGGTAATCTAACCCTTATTTGAAGGTTCACAAAATAATTTTGTACAAATAAAATGTAGTTTTAGAAGGGGTCATTCGAAAACACGAAATCGATATCTCAAACCATTTGGCCTCCAACTCTTCAAATAGCCGAGGGTACACGTACAAACAGATGATTGTTACATCCATGAATGTTCCCTCAAAGGAATTCGAGCAATAAAAGTCTCACTGTGATGCCCAAAGCTCATAAATGTTTGTCTTGTCAGAGGAGAAAAAAAGCAATATTGAATTTTGAGCTTTGCCAATGCATTTCATGTTTCAAATAGTCTCCTAAAATCAATAAAACTTATATATTATTTGATATTGAAGAGTCGAAGCCATTGCTGAGTCATACATTATTTCCACTGAATCTGTTGTCCTGCACTTTTTTTTCTAATGTAACAGAAGCTGGATTGCAAAGTACTCTAATATTTAGGCAGAGTGTCTATATGGATTTATTTTCCTTTATTTCTTCCAAGTTTAATTGGATAAATCAAAGGACATTCCTGGTGAAAATTGACACGAAACATTGCCATATTCGTCAATGGCACATCCATATGACACCCAAAAGGGCTATTTCTCTGTGATTAATGGGTTGTACAACAATCTGGAAATTTGAGGATAGTCTTCATCAATACATCCTCCCTATGTAACATTTTAATTAGGGACCATTGCACTAATTAAAATTAACCGCTTCACCTCGAGTGATGGCAAAATATTTGGCTAAGCCGCAGCATAACACTTGCCTTTCGACAGGACACTCTCTTCCCTGACCAAAACCCATCATTCGCCATTTGATAGTGTGGCAAAAAGTTTAATTATATTTCAGCAATATAATTCTCCACTATGCTACCACAACAAATAATCTAACACCCACAAATAGTTCCAGTTGCATACAGTTGAGAACCCAAAAATAAATGTTGGAGACACTACATACATGCAGTCCCGGCATTATGCACTTCGGGATTATGCACCTGACGGAATTATGTACATATAATTATGCAAGTTTGCCTACTTTTAGGAGTCAATTTATGAAATAATTTTTGAAATACGCCTGAATGTATACTATTTTGTGACGGGGGAAATTTGAAGACACTATGCTCATTTTTCAAAATAAAACTTTAATTTCTTTTATAAAATATTTTTTTAAATTAATAAAATTATTGAAGAACTCTTTGCAAAAAGTATTGCTTGTTACGGCATTTCTATTAAACAGTTGAATCTTTTTGTTTGAACTACTTTTACTCCGTGCGAAATTCGTTCTACGGCCGATTTATTCAAAAGAAAACCCCTGCGGGATGCAATTTTTCTCGATGCATAATGCCATTTCGCGCGTTTGTTTTCGGTCCCGAAAATGTGCATAATCCCGGGACCGAGTGTAGGGGAAACTGGGGCAAAAAGTCACAAAACGGATATTTTATTTTTTTACAAGCTACACTAGTGCGCCAGAAATTTCTAATTAGTGCAGTTTTATAGGAAATTTATTGCTCTACAACTTTGTAAAAATCATTTTCCTCTATTTTGTAAGGAAATACATTTATCAAGCTGTTTTCTAAAAGGTAATTTTGCAATAATTCAAATAGTAACAAGTATGAGATATTATCACATTTTGATTCGCTTTATTACGGGCTTTCATAAATTTAAAAAAAAAAATAGTAGGTGAGATTATTAAGAATCTCACCTAATAGCTAGGTGACATCTTCAATGGAAATTTATTCCTCTACACCTTTTTAGAACACAGTTTTCTTTATCTGAACGAGAAAAGCGCTTTTCAAGCTATATTAGAAAAAAACACACAAGAGACTGCTAATCGTTTGACCAATGCAAACAAAAAACGGCGGGACGTGAAAATGTCGTTTCTTCTCGCCATGAGACATCAGAAATTGCTTCGGTCTTTGTTACTTTTCGCTCCATACCTCTTATTACTTTTTACCCCAAGTGGTCATTTTTAATAAAAGGAATTCTGGAGAAAATAATCTTTGTAAAATTCTAAAATAGATAGTAGTTTCATATTCAAAGAATCCAAATAATTTAGGAAATATTTACCAGTGTATCAATTATATTGGAAAATAACTAGTTCAAAATTGATATCTGTTGTAAGGAAAACATTTCAAAAATAGTGCTAAAAATTTCAATATTTTTTATTTTATGAATTCCTTGTCCGAATTCTAAGAAACTTACGATTTTGAAGAAGGTCTATGAAGGCCATCTATGGAAAACATTTCAAGCCGCAATCTCTTTTGTCTTGGAAGATATGGAATTTTCAAATTTTCAGTTTGTGACTTTTTACCCCAGTCTCCCCTACTGATTTTATAGAGGCTCCTTAAAGATTTTCAGTTATTACTTTTTAAGTGAGATTCTTAACAGTCTCACCTTATAGTGCAGTGGTGGGTTGGTTAAGAGGACTCAGGGCACTGTCTCGGCATATTAAAACTCTCGGTGAGAGTAGCCAAAGGATCTTTGTTCCTTGATTCGATACAGCGTCTTTACAAAGGTGCTGGGAGTAGACTAACTATTCCTTCCAGTTCTTTCATAATTTTCCCAATCCCAATAGCTAATAATTTGGCAATGTTGTGACTATTATTTTCGCAGGCTCCACTCTTATCATGCTATTTTATTCCGGGTGCTCAATCTGCACCACGATTTGCTTTCATCTTTGGCGGTGCTCAGACTCCGCAACATAATTTTGAGATAAGAGAGTCGCCTCTATTTAATTACTCATACTATTATTATTACTCATACTAGCTGTTTGTACAGCTAAATTATATCACGATAAGGCTCAATTTAATTTAAAATTAGGTGAAATATCCCAGTTTCAAAGGTGCCCCACTTTCAAAGGTGCCCCACATCCCCCTAATGTCCAAAGCTTTTATGAATGATTCAGCATTAAAATACTTGTGATCATAATAGATTGAAAAACTTGACAATTGTCCTTAAGGACTGATCAGTAATAATAAAGGGTTGGATTGATTCTTGCTTTACATTTTCCGTCTTGTGTATGGCTTCAATCACATGCATGAAGCTCCCCGAATGAGAGTATTTGGATGCAGAGGGAGTTTTATGAATCAACAATCCTTGGTTTCGGTGTTTGTGTCCCCTTCTTTGGCAGGTGAGCGGGTTGTATAAGTCCGTGGAGCGCGCGAACAATTAAAAAATTCCACTTATATATATAGGGGAAAGTACTCTTCCTGAATGTGAATTTTCTTTGATTTTTCATAAGAGATTTACACATTGCTAAATATTAGTTAGCTCATTATCAGTGATTGATAATTATGTCATAATTAGAGGAAACTGGTGCACCACCAAACACGAGGTAGCACCAAACACTGCGATTTTTTAATCGGATATTAGATTTCAGAGGACAAAACCTGCATAAATTCGTAGGCATTATAGGGATGCTTGTCCACTAAAGAAATAGTCGAGATAGTCCAAGTAGGGGAAAGGCTCATAATTTTGTCCAGTTTCTTATTTTGGTCACTTTGAGGATAAAATTAGACATTAAAAATAAATTGATTAAAATGATGGATTTTTATTCCAATATTTGATGAATAATGAATTTTATCTAAATATTTGTTCTTCTTGGAAGATTACTAAATACGTTAAATTTTGAATATGATTTGAGTTAAAATTGCTTTGTTGAAAATTCAGTGTGAGCAATTGCTTACGAGAAATATGACAGAACTTCGTGTTTACTTCAGTCTTATTTAGCTGTGGTGAAGTACTAACAATGTTTCTTCGCTTTTTTTGAGTGATATTATTGAATACTCATTGAATATTGTGTTGATTCACGTTAGTAGTGATTTGTACATTTGACCTAAAGTGAGATTTGCCTTGTGAATTACGTTTTTCGTGTGAAAAATGGGTAATTTTTTAAGACATTTACCAGTGAAGTGATACTCCTTATTTTGGACAGGTGTTTTCTCACGTAATTTCGTGAAGTTTTAGCTTTTGTGATGACTAGGTTGGACAAATGCCTGAAGAAACAAAGGAGCATCATCTTGAAAGGCTCCCTGAAAGGCCAGAAAATGAGGGAATCCGCACGTACTTGGAGTACCGAAGTCAACTCACTTTAATCAATGTTTTGGAAATTTTGTGGGCTTCTTGTAACATTCTACGTTTCCCTTACATGAACAGGAAGAGGACTTGGTAAGATTGGTTCATGAAATGAAGAACAATTCTGTTGAGGCGGATTAGCTGTCCAAATTTACAGCCAAGTTGTCCAAATTAATAACCAAATTGTCCAAAATTCGAATCAAATTCACCTCTACATATCAATTCATTTTTAAACGTATTAAGGCTAATTTTAGTAAAAACAAAGACAATAAACCCTTGCCAAGTTTCTAAACAACCCTTCTGAAAAGAGAGTAACAAAAAAGTCAATTAGTATTGAAAATATCGCACTTCAAATTTGGAACATCGATGCTTATAAGCAGACTGTCCAAAATTATCAGCCCTTTCCTTAGTTTAGAAATAAAAATTATTGTTTGATGCTACCCCGTGTTTGGTGGTGCCCCAGTTTCCCCTATGTGTTAGTCTCTTAGGAAACATAAAAGAAATTCAGATTATTCGAAGGCATGAACGTTCGAAGGGAGAGTACTTTCCCCTATATATATTCGGTTTTTAGAGCAGATTTTCGATTTTTTGAAAAAAAAGGTATAGGGTTAGTAAATTGATACCATAAAAAAGCTCTAAAATTGATACCAAAATGCTATTAAATTGAGACCATGATGCTCTTATATTGATTTTTTTTTATTAATTAATTAATTTAAAAAAAATTAATAAAAAAAATCAATTTAATCTAAAAATAAATTTAAATTGATTCTTAGAGCAGATTTTCGATTTTTTTGAGAAAACGGCAGTTGTCTCTTTCAGAATATCCGTTTTTTAGAGTCACAAATTTTTTGTCCGATTTTAGGAGATTCAGGAATTGGAATTGATTTCAAGATTCGTCTTTGGTATTCTCCGTTGATTTCTGTTTGGGTTTAAAGGAAACGCTATCTTTCACAGTTTTACATCCAAAAATTTGTATTTTTCATTAAAATCTCTTCGAGGGAATTTAATAAAGAGGATTTGTGTCTAGAGAACTTGTCAAAACGCATTTTTTATAATATCAATTTGAGTAGTTTTGCAGGAAAAGCACAGATTAAAAAAAATAGCGCATTCGCCTTTTTTTGAAATAGGATTTGCGAGGGAAATTGCAAAAAAAAAAAGCGATGGTGGAAAATTGTTCAGTGTCGTCGAAAATTGCAATTTGTCCTTTTTTGTCAGATCCTTGTGATTTTGTGGGTGGAAATCTGTTGCACAGAGTCGTGGGAGAGCTTTTCCCTCAAATTTCTTAGGGCTGTGTGCTAAAGCTTATGGTATTTGTATTGCAAAGTACACGAAAAGATTCCCCATTGCGCGTGGGGATGCTTCATTATTTATTTATTTGCACTGAAACCGAAATATGATGTGAGAATAGTAATGAGAACAGCTTGAATAATGCGTGTCTGGAAAATTATAGAGGGGAGTGAGATGCTTCTCAGGTCCTTGTACTTGGGCTTTTTATTGCGTGTCAGATGATATTTTGATTTAGACATTGCCCTGTCTATCAATATTTACCACCCAACAAATTGTGAGCTTCAGAAAACATCTGTGTGGAGAGTATTAGAAGCCAGGAAAGATACACATATGAGCCAGATAATCTCGGTAGAATTTTGGGTAGCAAGAAAAAAGAATCAATACGGAAGTGCAGAAAAATTGAATCCTAAATGTTTAATTTAAAAAAAAGTTTATTGCTTTCATCGTATCACCAGCGGAATTTTATTTGCATGAAAAGCCAAAATTCCTCTTTGTGATGCCATATTATGAGAAAAATTCTGTAATATCTCGATTCTTTGACGAATAATTTATTCGTTTTCTATCCTAAATACTACAAAATTTATTCCACAGGCGGTTTTATTGTATATTAAAAATTTAATATCCAAATATCGATTTCAACCCCTACGCGGAAGACAAAGTACACCATTGATGAGTGACAAAGGGAATAACATTTGGGAATAGGGGCAAGTGGGTATATTCCAAAAATTGTATTACAAAAGCCAAAATGCAAATCAGCAAACTAAATTTTGGAACGTATCTAAATCTGTAAAAAAAAATTTGATTCAGAAACTAATTCTACACCGAGAAAAATTTTATGGGTAGTATTAATGTTTTTCTGGGTAAAATCAAATGAAATTATGGGTATTTTGGCCCCAATGGTAGAATACATTTGTTTCTAATGTTTTATTTGATTTGAATACAGACGACTTTTACTTCAAATATTTTTACATTTGATCTGAAAGGCAGTAATCATAACCACAACAAATATATTTGTATTTATTTTGAATGGCACTGTATTTGAAAAGAAAACATGTCTTTTAAATCGAATACATTTGCACTTTATTTCTAAAGTGGATTTTAAACACTTTCATGGGTAGAATCAAAAATTTCTGGGTAACACTACCATAGTTTCAATAGTATAAATATTTGTTTTAACCACGATTTACCATTAATTTAAATACACAATGGGTAAAATTAAAAATTTCCTTGGTATATTTAAATGTTCTTTACCATAGATTCAATGGCAAATATGTTTGCTTTGATATTCCTCCACATTAAATCAAATAATATTCTCGGGTAGATATAACAGTACCAGGGTATATTTAAAAAACTCTTGCTATGATTTCAAAAATAAATTTATTTGACATAAATAATGTGTATTCACAATAAAATTGTATTACATTAATTTCTATGGGGTGTTGCACGACTTTCTAGTAGTTTCGTGAAGTCTTCTTCTCAGCTTTTGGATGTATGTTCTTCTGCTTTCTCCCAATTGTGTTTACCAGTTTCAGAAGAAATAAGATATTTCAAAAGACTGATTGTGTTTTGCCCCGTAAAGATAAACGATGACATAATGAAATCTGAAAGACAGAAAATAAAATTAAATGGAATTAAAAATCTGAATCTATATGGTATCTATTGAAATAGCGGAAATAGCTATTGAAAATAGAGTGCTGAAATAATTATAGTCCTATCCCATAATCTTTAAAAGAAACCAACAATAAGTCTCGAAAAAACTTATACGTATAATATGATGTCCTTTTATGTTAATCATAAAAAAATTAATTTTGATTATAGAATATTGTTTTCTCAAAACTTTAGTAGAATTTCGTTTTTTATTCTGGTGATAATTATAATTCCAGGTAATAATTGTAGGGCTACAGTATTTATTTTTCACCAATGGCGGTTAATAATTTGTAGTTATTCAATGTAACTTACTTGATCAGTGGTAGTGCTCCTCGTCTACTTTTATTACAGCGCTCACTTTTCTAAGTTGTGTTTTGCAGATTTACGGCCTTTACTGTTTGCTCTGAGTTCTGCTGCTATTTGCGAATCACTTTTCCAATTCCATGGAAAAGACAATGATTGTCCTTTGCCCAGTGAACGGATTCAACGGTTACCACGATTGATAAAAGAAAGAATAAAAATAAAAATGAAATTAAAAATTTTTCCAGTATGATATTTTCCAAAGCGATAATTGAAAATACATATTCAACATAAATAAGTTGATATAATTAACATTTTTATAATAAAAAAATTATGCGAGGTCCAATATTTCTTTATAAAGATCAATGCTAACTTTCACAGATTATGTAATTCTTATTGCATTACAAAAAAAAATCAATTTTCTTACCTTGATACTATTTAGGTCTCTCCTAGATGGAATTTTTGAAGAAAAGTAGTTCGATAAAACAGATGGGGATAATTTTCCAGCTTCTGCTCACGGACGTTTCCAATCAACAATGACTTGCAATCAGGATGATCGATTGAACTTGAAAAATATTGAAAATTACAAATCGTTAGTAAAGTATTAAATAATAAAAAATTCTTATGACGAATTTTAAATTTAAATAAAATAATAAAAAGTTTGACATTCCATTTTAGCTTAAAAGAAGAAATAAATTTAATTTAATTTACCGAATATGATTAATACTTTTCTGGCAAATATTTTTTTACTTACCCAATCTAACGATTTCCAACACTTTATCAAATTTCTTTGTCGATCACTTGATGATTTTTGCCACTTTATAAGTTTACTTATTCACTCTAACATTTTTTTAGTTTTTTTTTTCATTTTCAAATAGATTGGAAATAATTTGTGTGACAACTTTTCAACTCAGCGGTTTCTTCAAGACTGACTCGTTTTAATGTTTTCCGTACTGATAAAATCAGTCATAGATCTGAATGTAATTTCTTTTTTTTCAAATACTTATGCTATTGATTCAAAAAATAGTATTAGATTTGATTGGTTTTTCATTCTAAATAAATATAAATTTCATTCAAATTATTAATTGTTATAATCAATGCATATAGAAACTAATATTATTTATTTTATGCAAACACGTCATTTGAAGAACACAATACACTGACCCTCGTGCATTTGCGTTCGTGCGTGTACGCCAGCCAAATATTAAATTTTTGGATGATTTAGAGCGAAATTCATTCAATTTTTTTAAAATGAAAATTTAAAAAACCTAATCAATAAGAATGCTTTAATAATTGGTATTTACCGTATTCTTTATAACATAAGTAAGTTTCTTAGGCATGTTTAAGAGAGATTCATGAAGAATTTTTAGCTCAATCCGCTCCCTCTACCAAAATTTCAGCCCGATCCGTGCTATAGAGCCGGAGCTAATTAACTTAGAAAATTGGAAAGTTTTCTTTTTAATTATAGCACCCCTAGCTGTAGTTTTACGAACTTATGATGTTAAAAGGAGATCGGCATTTCACGAAAGTTTACCAAAACGCCCTCATTGATCAAATTATGACAGTTAGAAACGGAGCTATAACCATTTAAAGAAAAATAATTTGACTCTAGCCCGGGAAGTTTTGCGTTTTTTTTTAGTCGAAGCTCTAAGGCCCAGCTATAACATACTGAAATTTGAGCCTGATTGATGCCATAGAGACCAAGCTATTGAGAAAACAAAAAAGAGGGTTTTTACGAAAATGTGAAATTAGTTGCAAATGACATGTTGTTTCATTTGGCTAAAGTTTAAGTTTAAATAATAAAATGTAATTATTTTTACATATTGTATTCGATTAGAATAAGTAGTTATTCACTTAAAACGTATTGATATTTATGATGACAGGAATTTAATTTTCACCCTAATTTAAATGAATAATTTTTCAAATTATGACGACTGCAGTAAATGTAAAAACTACTGTTATTTATATTTAACGACAAAAACCATTCGTATCAAATATTTACTCAAAGTTCTTTAATTTTTACATTTAAATGAAATGCATATTTTATACAGAAAAGTTTCCACAATTCAATTTAATACCTGATCATTTAATGTTTAGATAGAAAAAAAATCATTTGAAATAAAATTTTGAAACAATTGTTTAAAAAGTCTTTTTCATTTGAAATAAATACAGATAATATTAAGATGTATACAAAAATGTCAGTATTAAATTTTACCCATTAAATTAATGCTTGTTGCATTTGATTTCATAAAACAGTACTTTTAAATCAAAAGTAAAATTTTATTTTTGACAACACAACGTTGCACATTTAATATAAATGTGTAGTTTTTCATTTTCAATGTATAATTTTTATTTTTACCATATATTATCTTTGATTCAAAAGCTGAGGTATTTATTTCAAATATTTAAACATTCGCGCTAAAAGAAAAATTATTTATTCTCCGTATGAATGTAAAAATATTTGAAATTATTGTTATTACTTTCAAATTCAAAATTATTTCGTTTGTATTGAAAGAAAAGTCAATTGATTCGAATATTTACCCAGAATTTTTAACATTAAATGCAAAATATTCAATTTAAATAAATTCCATTTTTCTCGGTGTATCAAAAATTGATTAAGTATCAATTAAATAATCTTAAAAATACCTTAAATTTATCAAAGTCCGAGTTACCGAATCAGTTTTATTTTATTTTATATTTTACAGTAGACTCTCGCTAATTCGGCTCTTTTAAGATCGGGCTACTTTTTAATTCGGGTGGCAGTTAAATTCGAAAAAAAATTGTTGACATTTTTCAAGTTTGATTATGACTATCAAATGAACCCAATCACATCGAACAGACTGGGATTTTTTACATGGTCATTGCTTTTTTACTCCTTCATTGCTTTTTTACACGTGGAAAAAATATCCAAAAAATTGAGTCATCAAACCAATTTTTGCATCAATTTGATCTTTTTCCGTTCTCTGAGACAATATTCTGTAAAAAGAAAATGATATTTTAGTAAAATTAGCCAAATTTAAATACCTTGAACAAAAAGCAAAAAGCAATTGCCCGGTCAATTGCTTTTCCTTGACAATTCCATATCACATGTCCGTTAACATTCTCTGTTTAAATTCACTGTTCGAAATTTCATCGATCACCATCGAAATCAGCTGATGCCAGGAAAAATCAAAACAAAGGAAATTTTACTCATAAAACTCTTGTGAAAACTTTTGAAATGTATTTAAAATGAGTCTAGGCATTAGTGAAATTAAAGTTTAGTATAAAATACATGTGAATAATGTGTTTTGAACAACTTAAAATATTTCCCGCCTTGTACATTTTACTTACACTGGATGGCGCTGTTCTCAATGAGTTTTCTAATCGAAAACAATGAAGGTGTCATATTCACTTCTCCATTGCTTCTTTGAAAATCGATTAAAAGAGCAATGGCCCAGTCTGTTCGATGCTAATATGCTCAAATTTGCCATGTTTTATCTGAGTTTTGATGTAATTTTGCGTTATAAAGGGATTTTCATGAAATTTACAACCATTTATACCTTTACTCCAGAGGCGTGCAAGAACCGTTGAAACCGAATAAACGTCAAATAAAACATATTCGTCAATGGTCAAAACGCTACTTAGAACAAACTTATTTTGACGTTTACTCGGTTTCAACGGTTTTTGCACACCTCTGATTTACACCGTCCGTCGCATTGGATTGAGATTAAATTGTCCCAAAATCGGTTTTTGGAACAACTCAGTAAGAATCTAATACGACAGTCTAAATGACCTCAATGAAATCGTTTAGATCACTGTCTTAGATTAAGACTTAATTATCCGAAATCCGATTTTGGAGCAGTTCAATCCCAATCTAATGCGGTGGTGTAAATAGCCGCATTGAGTATGTAAAACAAAATGTGTGTATATGCAGATCAATAAAAATTGTTGTATTTCAAAAAGTTTATCTCCCGAATTTCGCTCAAATTCGGGTGACATTTCGGTCCCAAATGCCTGAATTTGAAAGAGTCTACTGTAGGGGAGACCGGGGAGGTTGGGGACACTTTTTCATGTTTTGACTTTGAGAGAGTATTCCAAAAAATCACAATAGTGCATTACAATTTTATGCGCTCTATAGGATACTTGGGTATTGACTTTATAAAAAGTACTTGATAGAACTTGGAAAACAACTGCGTTTTCTTGGAGAAGATAAAACATTTAACTTGACGCTTTGTCCCAAACCTTCCCGATATGGGGCAGTATGGGACGCAAAAGGGGATGTTTGAACGCGTTTTTTCTCGCATAATTTGTATTACTGGAACAAGTTAATTAATTTTAAATACCAGATTAAAAATATTTCTGATAGAATTAAAAATGTTTCATCTTTTACTTCATACTTGGAAGTTAATATCAATTTTGTTTTTACAGTAGAGTCATTTATTGTCAATCAATTATTTAAAGTATTTTCTTCTTATTTTCCATCTACCTTTCTTTGGTTTTTTTTTATTCTAAATATTGCAATCATGATCGTCAAATTCCTCAGGAGAGTAGATTTTCTTACAACTTTTAGTTTTGAACTCATTGGTGGATTCCTGTTTGATTTTACGACAACTGCATGGTACCTGTTTTTTCCTTATTTCTCTGAATAAGCTCTCGCCTTGTCTTTTCTGGAGAACTTGTGAAAATTGTAGGGTATATTGTTCGAGAAATTTTCGAGCAAATAGTTTTTAACGAGATTGGGCAAAGATCGAATATCCTCTGAGAAGGAATTATTGATTCCCAAGACATTGATGGTTTAATTGTCTCTGTAGAGAGAAATCTGCTCCACTGGTAAAGTTAGCACAAGATGGAGATTTCCAGAATGGCTGAAAGCTTTAATGAGCTAGCCATCTTTTTTCTAACTACAGTAGACTCTCACTCAATCGGCTCTTTTTCAATCGGGCGTCAAATTTTGGTGACAATTTTCACGCTTAATTATGAAGCTAATTCGCTCAAATTCGCTGTAGTTCTTCCTATTTTATCGTGATTCTTTATAATTGAGCGCTTTTTGTGGAATTTACTAAGGCTGTGACGCTCAATTCTATCACTAAACCGGATGACATTTCGCCCCATATTCCCGATTGAGAGAGAGTCTACTGTATTTTTGTGAGACTCAGATTAAAATTCAGAGCAGCATTTGTACCGTCTTTCTTTTTTAATTTCATTTTTGCATTGTACATTAAATTAAAATGAGCATCCTATGGATGTGTGGCATATACAACCTGAGAAAGAGTTTTGCACCGTTTTCACTCTGGAGTAGGTTGATAATCAACGCTAAGACGACGGTGGCCGTGGAAAAAAGAATGCAATTTAATTAATGTACTCCAAAAACTTTGATGACAATAATCTATCTGCGTAATTAACTTTTTTCGTGACAGTTTCTGTCATGACTGTTTTCCCATTTTCTCATAGTTTGTTTCAAAACCACTAAAAATCAATACAAAAAAAGTCAATAAAGCAGAAGCACATGAGAACAGAAATCTTTCCCCTTTTCAGTTTTCATTGGAATAACACCGCAATTCCCAAATTATTCAATCTTCACCAAAGTACAGAGAATAAAAATTCTACTTTTATTCAGGATTGACTTGGGGACCATTCGCTTAAACGTTTATCACATAACTGCATTAAGGGAAGGAGTGTCAATTATGATGTCGAAAGTAATCTTAATTTTTTTATTGGCTAAGTGGATCAAAGCAGAAATTAGAATTTGGGATAAGGGATTAAAATTTAGGTCTGTACTACTCACCATCCGTTCAAAATATAGCAAATGGCCAAAATGAATAATTTCTTAATATCAGGCTTGTGATAAATACACCGGTTAAAATTTAGTATTCAAATCTACTGAAGTAAAGTGGGGAAAAGTTTTAAGGCTTCGCACACACTGTGGTTTCGTACACTTCATATTTTTCTCATATCCTTTTTATAGCAAGAATTACTCCGGGTCCACACCAGAACATGCTGGAGCACCCTTCATCGCTAGTTTTCCGGAATTGAGCCCTATTGCCCATTCCAATATGGCCACGAATCTGGCGTCCTCCGTGCTTCACTGGTGAAGACCGACTCAGGAGCAGTGTTGCCAACACTTTAATGACAGTTCCTCCTAAATCAAGAGCTAAAAACTCCTAGAATTCTCCTAAAATTCAAAAATTTGAATATTTATCTGTTATTTGTAAAAATATGAGAATTTTTACAAGAAATATGAGATTTCATACACAACTTTTCATTTGTGTGGGTTAAAAAATTGATTTAACACTTGGAAGGACCCTAGTGGCAGCCACTGCCAATTTAATTTTCAATTTTATTCTTTATAGTGAAGAATATATTATTTCGCCTGGAGACCCGATTGAATGCGTGCAGAATTTATCTGGCTATTTTTTCGTTATAAAATTTTTAATAAAAATTAAATATTAATGTAAATATATTGCAAAAACAAAAAACTGCACTCGGAAGGACCAAGTGGCAGTAGCTGCCATATGCATTTTATATGGCAGTTTGACGTTCTGCAGATGTAATTTTCTTGATTGTTAGTGTATAAAAGCCTTAAAAGAACAAATTGAAAGTGTTTTTGCAAATTATTGAGAAGAATTATGGGAAATATTGAATTGGGAAATATGTATGAAATATGAATAGTTATGGGAATTATTCAATTTTTCTCTTATTTACCAAAGCTCAAAATCCATTTTGTTAAGCGAAGTTAATAGAAAATAGTTAATAGTATTAACTATTGTTCATATGTAGAATTTTTGCTTTGAAAAATAAGAGAAAAATTTAAATATTCAAAGGCTGCCGCATTCAAAGGCAGACCACTTTCCCTGACGCCATGATTCTGATAAAAATGAAAACATCGAATGGTTAAAAATCTTTAGATACAGTACCCAAGGAGGTGAAATTTCTGATTCAGACACCAGAAAAGAACTGACTAAAGCTCTGAATGTTAAAATATATGTAAAAATATTAAAATATTATGTAAAATCCGATAAGTGGCAGCGGCTGCCACTTGGTCCTTCCGTGACACTTTTAGTTAGGGTTCTTCGAAGTGTTAATTTATAATATTGGTTTGACACTTATTTTTATTTTTTACGCGAGCCATGTATAATAAAATTAGTAGTCATTAAAGATTGATTTTTTTTTCTCAAAATCAAGAGCGAAATTAAGGAAAGAATTTTTTGCTCTTTAATGATTTATTGAAAATAATTTCAAATCCAAAAAACATGCACGTTTTAAATATATTTTTTACATTTGAAAGAGGAAGAATATCACAGAATACCACAAAAATAATACAAAAAAATTATCATTTTAATATAAATAAGGAATGTCTCCCATTTCGTCTTCTTCTGCCACTGTCACTTCTCCCTCGTACGCTGCTCTTGTACCAATTTTTCCAAGGATATGCAGTGGAAGGCTTATTTCATTGCAGCATTTTCCCATCCTCTTTAACCCAGCACGGATTTTTAAAATTGATACTAATACGGGATCGCTCATTCTATTTCTTAATGGATTTTTTACTATATTCATTTGGCTAAAGGTTCTCTCCACCTCAGCGTTAGCCCAAGGTAGGGAGAGAACCTTAAGAGCGAATCCCGCAAGATCATAAAATGGGTTGTTTCCAGCAGCGTCCTTGTGGCTCCTGACTTCGCACCAAAATTTAATAATGTTGTCTGTTTTCTCCCACTCCACAAACGAAATTTTTGACCATTGGAAGTCAATTTTCGTTGCAATTTCATCTGTTTCTTTGAACTTGGAGATGTTTCTTCAATCTTTTATACATCAATCCTCATTACAAAATATCGTACTACCTGTTGAAGTTTCTCTGCCTGCAGTTCTTAAGTTCTCTTGCATCTTAGCAAGAAGAACTTAGCATCAGAAATCCATTTGATAGATTCCAATCTCATTTCAAGTCTATTGTTAACTGTGTTGACGTACTATCTTCCGGAACTTCTAAAATGATGGCTGCGACTAGTTTTTGATTCTTACAAATTCTTTTTTTCTTTCTGCGGCTGTAAAGAGATTATGATGAGTATCTAGAATTTCATATTTACGACTTCAATCAACTTACTGAGTGTGCCTGAATGATTTGTTTCTTTTGGATTTCTTCGATATCCACACCCAACCCACACCACACCACTATTCAAAAAAAATCTAAACCAGAGGAACCACTACTAAAGGAAAAAGTCATTTTTGCATTCAAATCTGGACACCCTAAAAAAGTGGCTGATGTTGCATTTATTTTTTAATGTTTTTAGGAATTTTGATTATTCTTTAGGTATTCTTCTTGCCTAACTATGTTGAGAGAGAGCTAATAAAGTTAAAAAATATGATAATTGTGATAAATTTGTGAAATTTGCAGGTTTTTTCGAGACCAAAAGACAATGGGTTAACGAACACTGATAGAAAATTGGAAAATTTTAATCTTTCTTGTAACATTTTTATTCTCTTCTTCCTTTACAAAGAAAAAGAAACTATTCTAGAATCCTTACAGTGCAAAAGATGTGAAATTTTTACAATTCTTGAAGGACAAAAAGGAATTTCTTTCTAGTCAATGACACTTCTGGTCATATAATGGAATTAGTTTCTGTGTCCGGAAGGCTTCCTAACAGTACACGGATTCTCTGGGAGGCTACCTAGAACTTCTAGGGCCTCTTCCCGAGAAGATAGAGTATCAGGATGTCTAAAAAAAGCCCTCAAGAGCCCCAAAACAGATGACAAATACGATCTGCAGGGCAATTTTCGAGGGCAGTTTTCACACTAAAAAAACATAAGAAAAGACAGTAAAATTCACAGAATTTTCCCACAAATCACTTCACTGACCACTTCTTTAATATTTTTTGATGAATTAACTACGGGAATTTGCTTACTTCTGTGCAAAATGACGTGAAAACATCAACAGAAATGTTCCAAAGGGCACTGTCCGCCATCTTCTATTTGACAACTGAACCGTATTGGGTGCATTTTTCGAGCAAAGTAAGCACTTTTTCAAGGCAATTTTTAGAAGATTTTCCACGGAGAATTCAAAAAATAAATAGCCAGAAGAGCTTCCAAAACTCTCCAATTTTCTATTCCAATTCATAAATCACCGATTTTCCACATAATTTTCATAATTTTCCACGAAGAATGAAATGTTGCAAAAGTCGCTGGGCGACCCATATTTAGCCTATTTTTGCTATCAAATCATGCCTTTTAACCAATTCTATGTCACAAAACTAATTCTAAAAACTATTTTCTTTATGTTTACACCAATTTTTAGTGAAATTTCATTAATTGAACTTCACAAATTGGTTTTAAAAAGCAATCTTGGCGACGTCTTTTTCAAATGTTGGCGACTACCACTACAAAAGCAGAAAAACGACTTTTTCCTTCTATGTTGGTTCCTCTGAACAAACGCGAGGTTGTCAAGCTTGACGTCTCTGATGCCCGAAGAAGAGAGAGAGAGAAAGGACTACAAGACATCCATCTTCTTCTTCTTCTACTTTTAAATTTAAAAATTTAACGTTCCATTTGATGTAAAAACCTAAAAAAAAAACCTGATTTCTTCATATGCTTTAGGTATTTTTGTTAAAGAAATTTCCCTAAAAAAACCTAAAAAAGAAATCCAATCTCCTAAATAATTCTCCTAACTCCTAGATCAAAATTTTCGGACCTAGATGCCCTCTTAAATCTCCTAGATCTGGTGAAAATCTCCTAGACTTGGCAACACTGCTCAGGAGCCGATTTGATTGTGCCTTCGGAATAACTCGTCGAGCACTCACAACCCCATCTATCGGAACTATAGCGATATGGTAACTTGAAGTTAGCTGCCCTTATAGCACCCCTCAGAATTACCACCCCAGCTGAACAACGATTGGTACCGTTGGCTTAGAAGAGTCTTCGTCAGGATGGGCTTTCTCCCTCCAACTCATCCAGGCTCAACAGTTCCCTCATTACACTTTAATGAATCTGACGATACATTTCCTGAAAAACTTGGGTCAGTTGCATTAAAGGATTATGAGAAAAACATAACATGTTTGACGGCAGTGTGTGTGCAAATAGCCTCAAAACCTTCCTCTAGATTTTTTGTACTAAACACTGCACCAATGAGAAAAATGTAATTTCTTATAATCACCTCTTACCGCTTATAATTCCAACGTTCAGGATAATGTAATGAGACATTTGATGCTGTGATCCATTAAAAAAGCCCACAAGAGGTTATATATTTCGTCAGAAATCCACTTTGATGTTCCAACAAAGCAGATAGACTACAGAAGAATTCTCTGACAAAAACTTTCACGAATAATTAAAACCAGAAAGGTGCTCATTCATCCTTCTGTCTTGTAGTTTTTTCTTCAACATAGTCTCCATCAAAGCTTCCCTGCAGATAGGAATTAATGCAGGTGTACACCTTTAATTACACGCTCAATTGTGATAAATTCTGCAGCATTGTCACAACAGACATGGAAGCTGCAATAAAACTCTTCTTATCTCTCGTATAGTCTTAGTATTAGCATCCACCGCAATTTTCTGCTGTAACACGTGGGAAGTATGAACAGCTAATGGTGTGAATAGCATTCACATGGCTCTAGGATGTTATTTGTGAAAACAAGAGCAACTCGCGGGATTTTGTGCTATGGAGCATGGGCTTTGGAGCGTTTGAGAAAAGGGTTGAGAGCGGTGGTAAGACCAAATGGTCCAAGTTCTGTGAATTAATTTAAACATTTTACTACCTTCTGCGTCATAAAAAAAGTATAATTAAATTTCTATAGAAAATTAACGAGCAATATCCTCGAAATAATGAACTTCCAGAAGAATAGAAAAATTGTTTTTATTTAAAATTACTATTTAACAACTTTTAATTACATTCTAGCGGGTAAATATGATTGGTATAAGTTTAAATTACTCGGGTTTTACAAGATATACTCGGTGCCTGGTGGAAGATTAGCATTTAAATTCAAATTTCAAACAGTCAATCAATCATGTAAAAAATCCTGTCAAGGAGTGTCATTGTTCAATTCATTTATGACATTTCATCGATGACTTTAATGGCATTTAATCCTGTCAATTTAAAACTTCAAATGCAGCGTCACTTAACGTCATGAGAAAAATAAATTGCAGATTGTATATATTCTTGCTCATTTTGCAACTTTTAAGACCACTTATTGTACCATGTAGCTTTATAACGTGTAATTTATCACAATATTATGGGAAAATGAGTGTCTCTGTTTTTTTTTAAACACTTGAATTTCCACTTCGTAATTTCCACAGCATCTCCCTGTTTGATTTATACATTTTGAGGTTTCTGTGCTTTTGTTGGTTTGGGGAAGCATAACAATTTAAAATTTTGATTTTAAGGAGCTAAATGAATGTACTACAAAGAGCCATTGTAAATTGCTTGGAGGTAGATTGCGTGGGATTCCCCAATTAATTTCTTGTCATTTCTTTAACATTTTGTAGCAATTATTTTTATTTTGTATTTACAGTAGAACCCCGCTATAGGCCATCGCTCTATAGTCCACAATTTATCGACTGTTGATTTCAAAACACTGATTTTAAGTTAGGTTATGTTTTTTAGTACGCGACATGCAATGTTGTCATAATTATTTTAATATTTTTGGCAAACTTTATTGAGTAGTTGTAATAATTGTGATCCATAATGAAGAGAGCGAGGACAAGTACCACAATCGCAAAGAAAGTGGACGCCGTCGAGCAATTTCAATACTAAAAGTCGTTGATAATTTTAAAAAATGACATGGACTATAGTGCGACCCAAGTGTCAAATCTGGAACCAAATATGGCCTATAGCGAGGCTCTACTGTAGTATCAGTTTTTTCTTCTACAATAAGGAGGAAGCAGGGTTGGACAAGGGGATGAAATGATGCTGAAATGACAAATCTTCGCTTTTTTGCTCGCACTCAAAAAGAAAGCAATTTATGTTATACATAATCCATTGAGTTATGTATCAGCAAACTCGTAAAGCTAAGGGTTTACTATATACGAAGCATTTTGGATTTTTGGAATTCTGAAGATTCGGAAAAAGGCCGTTCTGTACTTCCGTACGTACTTAGTTCCAAAATTTGTTACTAGTTTAAAGGCCAAACGGAACCGAACACAAATTATAACTTTATAGAGAGAGTTTTACCATATACTTCTCATCGTTCTCCATCTTCTGTAACACCTCGGTTATTAACGGGTTCCGGTCAAAATTCGGAAAGCCAAAATCCCGATAGCCAAATTCCCGAAAGCCAAAATTCCGAAAGCCAAAATCCTGAAAGTCAAAATCTTGGAAGTCAAAATCTCGAAAGCCAAAATCCCGAATTCTTAAGTGTCATAGCTACTCCAACGATTGCACTTGCGCTTGGCAAAGGGAAATTTTCTGTGTCTTGGGAAATTATTCTATACACTATACATTTTCATCCATGTAATTTCATCCCTTTCTGAATTTTGAACTTTCGGGATTTTGTCTTTCGGGATTTTGGCTGCCTCCGGTTATTAACACAGGCGATACAAAGATCAATGCTAAACCACTGTAGAGCGTCCAAATTAACAGATTTGGTCAAGATAGGATTTTGTTTGAGTTTGTGTCCACCTCGCTGTCAACGTGCGTCGGTGACTAACCACCAGAGAAAATCTGCAGAAACACTTTTATGCAACTTTTTATTTTGGTAATCTTTATTTTGATTACGAGGCATTTTATGCTAGTTTTCTGATCTTCGTAAAATATCAAGGAAAATCATGAAAAAGGTGTGACAAAAGTGACAAAAGGTTTCATATTTTGAGAGATACTCAAACTCGTGACTTAGATGCTACTCATAAACTCGCGAGAAGATGTGGTAGTAATCAAAATTCATACATCTGGATTTGACCGTTTTTTTTAGCACTGTAATATTCATTATTTCAAACACCGTAACAAACTTTTGATCTATGAAATGATGCATTATTATTTTCTAAATTGTTTTATTGATAATGAAAAAATAAAATTATTTTTTTTCCAACCTATAAATAGATAGAATAAACTATAGAATCTAATAAAATCAGAAACTTTTTTTTTAATACTTAGAATACCTTTTAAACACTCTTTCACTGTATCAAACTTATGATTTGCACAACCGTTTGCCGGTTTACAACCGATTTCAACCGATTCATAAATCACTTAAAGGATGACTAATAGCGTAAAAGTAATGCATTCGATTTTCGGATATAAGTTACTTATTAGTTCATAACCGGTTTATAATCCTTGATATTAAAATTTACTTGTATGAACCGGCTGAGTCTTATGATAAATTCCAATGTGGGTGGAGGAGGGAAAAAATAAATTTTTGATGGAAAGTCAAAGGAAAAATTATTGCCTCGAAATGGAGGAATACATCCCTGTGCTTACACCTCAACCAAGTTATTTACTAAAAATATACTTTTTTTTGGATATGTTTTGGAGGTAGTCCAGGTGAACATTTCGTCCATTCACACCTATGACCTAAAAAAATCGCCAAATTGAATTTTTAAAAGTCAAAGTTTAACTACTCTAGGGGCCTAATTTTCAACGGATTTGGCTAAATTTGGATATTTTGGAAAGGTCTTGCAATTTCCAACACGGCTGCATAGGTCAGAATCGGTATTGAAACGGTAATGTGCCCATTTGAGTTATAATGTTTTAAAAGTTTTATCAATCTCGTCGTTAAATTAAAGGCAAAAAGAAACTGAATTTGCTTACAAAGTAATCTTTAGAAGAAAGATCTATTGAGCAATAGTACTAGGCACGAAACGATGAATTTATACCGACTTTAGGTTCTATTGAATTGTATTCTCGGTATTTTGTGTATAATTTGTAGTCAAGAAACACGGTAGGGGAGACAGGGGCACCTATAGCCAGGGGTAGAATTAGTCAGTGGATTTTTTTCGTTTTTCCTAAAATGTACATCGAGCAAAGTATTTTTTAATGAAACACATCCCCATATTGCCAGAAATATTCATAAGTCTGATCCTGTTATCCTACAATTTAGAAGCTTTTTTATAAAATGGATATAAAATTGTAATTATGATGTTAGAGTTTTTGGACCAGAATTTGGTTTTCTGAGTTTCTAGTCAAGATTTCATAGTTTTACCTCGTTTCTGGTTTAATAAACCTAATTAAAAAATATTTTTCACTTGTATAATAATTATCAAATTTTTTTTTATATAAAATGGTAAACACTGAAACAGCCTTCGGGGCAGTTGTAGCCACTCTTCCGTGGCGGGATAAAACTATTAATGATTTTTCACTAGTCCATGGATAAAATTGTTAGATGAAAAAGTACTTTGATATTCCAAGCAATATTGCCATTCGGATGAACAATTTGTGAAATTGATTTTTTCAGGATGTTTTCATCAATTTTGCCGCAATTACAAATATGTCATAAAAAAGTCGGCTAGAGCCTTTTACTTTAGATTTAAGTGACATATTTAGCATCAGTGGGCTTCAGTGTATCAAGCCAAACAATATTTGGTATCTCCAGTTTAAAATTTCGTGTGGAATTCTGGTGGCAATTAGCACCCTAAAAGTGGCTATATCTACCCAGGCCGGGGCACGTGTAGCCAATGTGTCATACTCTTTTCATTATCCTCTCTAGAAAAAGTCAAGGATTTTAGAGCTTTGGACTACACTGTTACTACTAATGCTACTTATGAAACACAAAAACATTAGACAAACTTTATCATTTTTTAACAAACCACGCTCGAAAAAAAAGCTTCATTTGCTGACTAATTCTACCCCGGTCTCCCCTATAGACCTTTTTAAACTTCTCGATTTCCTCCTCTCACGACGTTTCGGAGATAGGTTGTCTCCTTCCTCAGGTATGAGTACGTATGGGAGAGTTCTTATTAGGCTTCTGGGGAATTACTTGGACAATAATATACACTTGGACATCATATAGGGTAAGTGTGCCAAATTTCGGCATAGTTGCATGCAAGCGTCAAAGTCTCGAGTTTGAAATGTAATATTTTAAATACAAATTGATTTTTTTATTCTTTCTTTTGTAAGAGTGTTGCTTGGAACCTTGTAAAGAGTTTACCGTCTTTATTTACTCTAAAATCATTCTTAATACATTTTAAAATGAATAAAAATATAGACATAGCTTTGGTGCCCTATTTCGGCCACCTTCATTCTCATATTTCCTTGCCCTTTGGGAATTCTTCCAATATCTTTTTCACGTCATCTCGTTTGTCGAAGCTACATTTTTTGTTATTCTTTTACATTGTATAATCTCTAGAGTACGTAAAATCTAAAAGTTCATGGAAATTCGAGGAACAAAAAAGGTGGCCGAAATTGCAAGCTGGCCGGAATTTGGCACACTTACCCTATCACTTTTTGGAACGATGTTACCATTTGGCCGGTTTGACACAAAATCAAAACCGTGCAAATTGTAACATTGTCCAAATTTTCCAAATTGTATCAAACCGTCCAAATGGTTCCTGAAAGTGATATATGAAGTCCAAGAATATGTAATTGCCCAAGTAATTCCCCAGAAATCTAATAAGAACTTCCCCATTCCTACCCATATCTGAGAAAGGAGACAACCTACCTCCAAAACGTGGTAAAAAATGAAATAGAGAAGTTTTAGAAAAGTCCATACCGTGTTTCTTTACTCTAGACTTTAGGTCCTTTCACAGCTTTTCATAAACAATTTTTACTCCGTTCTCTACTTTCCTTACAGTTTTTTTTAAAGTATTTCGAAAACATTTTCAATGTATATTCTTTAAATAAACGCTATTGCTCGAGCATTCTGCGAACTTTCCTTCACCTTAGTTTTCCTTGGAGTTCATGCCGATCAATATCTTTTGGGGGAGTGTTTCGCTCTTCCGTGGGGAGACTAGAAAAAGAGTTCAGTGCTGTCCCATGGTGAGCAAAAGATTGATGGAACCATTTTTATCATCTTGTCTTCTGAGGACGTTCCATTCATTCCCCAGGAGAGATGAAAAGTGCTGGTAAAATTCCCCAGATGGGTTGTAGTTGGAGCAACAGTTGATGACATACAATTTGTGGTTTTGAACAATTTAAAGAAGCATCCACACATCATCTCTCAGTCCACTCACCATATCCATTTGTTCATGGTTAGAAAATCCGTGAAGAGTGTGGCAATCTGGAAAATTATTCATGCCACTTCTCACCAGGCTCATGGAGGATTAAATCCCTCCTGGGAATATTTATTGGGGACGAGTAAGTAATTCTATCTTAATTCATCAGCTGTATTAGTGCTTGAGTTGCTGATCTCAGGATATGTGTATGATGCCATGTCTCTATTTAAACTTTGCATGACTTTGATAGAAATTCAACCATAATTTGTCGTATACGTGTCTCTCTTGAGGATGTCAACCTTCCCTTTACCCAGCACTGCAGACACTTTATGTAATTAGTGTCGTAAATAAATGTTGCCATCAGTCAAGGGAATTGGATACATAATTCCAACGATGGCTTGGGAATTGAAAGTGACACAGAAAGATTACCCTAAAGTAGACCATCTTCTGTAAAATGATGATCATGTCTTGAGATCGGGAATCCCTCATACATTCGCTTTTTAACTTTCAATAGCAACCTTTTGAACCCTTAACATACTTGACTCAATTACTTTTCTGTATTATCCAGCAAATAAAAAAAAGACTTTTCTGCTATTTATTCACTGAGATAAAGTAAAGTGGGCACTTGTTATTGCTCGAAGTCTTCATAAAGAGCAGTATAGTTCTTTTAAAATTACAGGGCACAATTTTACTCTTTAAATTGTTTATTTATTTATTGAAAAAAAAAGAAAAAAATATATGAAGAATTTTGAGCCCGTGGAATTATCACTTCTATTTACCAGGACCAAACGGTCAGAGATAACGACTTTTGATTGAGACGGACCTCTCTATAATTTAAGCAAATCATGTTAACATATCTCGAAAATTCATTATGATTTCTTTTTCATTTTTGGATATGTTATCAATTCAAATAATACTCGTAGGGTCGGAGGAACGTCTGTTCGACAGAGAACCCCTATTGACACTTTTGTCAAAATGTTGAAAATTATTTAATCTATCTAGTAAAATATAAGTAATATAACGTTTTTTCTGTAATATACCTTTTACTATAAACAGAGATGTTCAAATTTCGTATCCCAAATGATACAGAGTAGGGTGTCAATAGGTGCTAACACGAGTTCTTAAAGTGTCAATAGACGTTCCTTTCACCCTATTTATACTTTTATATTATTAAGTTTAATTCTCTTTAACAATTGAAAAATAAACATATACAACAAAATGAAAAATATTGAAAAAAAAACTGTGAAGAGTTATATGCAAAAACAAAACTATTACTAACCAGATTTTAAGAGATTGCTTGAGTAAAAAAAAGAGCAACTTTTCAAGGGAAACAATAAAACTCACGAGATTGAGCATTTAGCAAACTATAATGATAATATCAAATCACTTCTTATTTTACCATTTAGAAGATTTTGAATGACATTTATTTGGTATCTCAATTGAAAGTTTTGCAAATTAAATGGAGTGTTTTAGTTGTAACATTCAAAAGCCATCTTATCAGTACTTTGTTCTTCAAGAAGAATTATCTTACATTTGTTTTTAAGTACGGCAAACAAAGTGGATATATCTCTTCAGAAGAAGTGGATCATTAAAATTATAGTGATAAAGCGATTAAAACTTTTTTGAACTTACTAGATATTAATTTTCATAGTAAATAAAATAATCAATAAATTTTCGTTCCATTTAATTTTACACCAAATCGATTTAATTAAATTAGAGGATTCCACGACCATAGAAAATGACCCCTTTTCTTCCTTTAGAGTGCTCAATGTTTAGGATTTTATTCAAATATTAAATTTTATTTTAATAAATGTATATTTTTTGTATTTTAAAATAGGAATTAAGAGTAAGAGTACTTTTTGAGCAGTATTTAAGTTTTCAACAATCATTAAACTCTTTAAGTATTTCTAAGCACTTTCTTTAGATTTTAATTGCCAGGAAATTCTACCATGTAAAATTATCACGTTTATTCACTAAATTGAAATAAAAGAAAATCAATTGATGCTTTATTTAAAACGAGATCAAAATATAATTTTTTTTGCATACCAATAAATGTGTTTGATTGCCTACAGTGTGACTTCAATAGTACTACAATACCTAAAAAGTTTTAAACTCCTTTGAAAGATTTGTAAAATTCCATGTTATATTAAGTAAAAACATGAGATAAATATAAATAAGTATATTAGAAATTATAAACGAGTAATAAGAACGTTTTTACTCAGAAAAAAAACGGGAGAAATATAAAGTGTAGGGGAAACTGGGGCACCACCAAACACGGGGTAGCACCAAACACTAATTTTAATTTTAAAATTACTTGGACTATCTGTACCTTTTTTTTAGTAGACAAGTATCCCTATAATGCCTAAAAATTTCTATAGGTTTTGTCATCAAAAGTCGAATATTTGATTAAAAAATCACAGTTTTTGGTGCTACCCCGTGTTTGGTTGTGCCTCAGTTTCCCATAAACATAATGAAACTGTTGTAGTCGCAGTGTATTCAAGGGGAACTTGAGCAGTAGTAAACATGTCGACCCATGTCCAGTGGATCCCTGTAGTATCTATGAATTTATATAAGTCTCGTCCTCTCTATCACCTATCCTCTCTAATACCTATCTAAAAAAATCGCAGATTTTACAGCTATACTCCATGTTTAATACTGCCCCAGTTCCCCAGTTAATATTTTTTTACTTAAAAAAGTGTTAGATACATTTATCCATTTTTAAAGCAATAGGGGAGACCGGGGCACAAATTAGTCAGCGATCGATTTAGCATGTGGATTTTTATATTTTCATTTAAAATGTACATGTACATTTGGCAAATTACACTATTATTTAAAAATAGTTGGAGCACATCCCTAAATTCCTTGAAATATTTCTAAATGTGTTCCTTGTTATTCTACAATTTACAAGCAATTTACCCGAGATTCTCAACAATCTCAGCTTTTGTAATCCTAGATGAAATCGATCTCATCAGATCGGGCCTAAATTTTGGATTTATACGTTTTGACATTCATATAGAGAACGAATTATGTCTTTTTAAACTTCTATAAAAGTTTTATTCTAATTCTATAAAAAAATTTTGAATTATATTTTCGAGACGTTGAACAAATTCAAAAAATTCATCCGGATTACGAAGCGGACATCTGTCATTTTGTCTCCCAATCATCCGGATTACAAAGCTGGCACTGTAAATTGAATTTGTTGTGACGTTCAAAAGTATATAAGAAAACTACAATAAAGTGGGTTGTTCAAAACGTTTGACAAAGAAAAGCATGTGAATTTTAATTTCATGAAATTTCCTGATCTAAAAAGTGTGCTGGAGGCAAAAAGCTAATTAAATTTGATTCTTTACTGGGAAAATTTATATTTTTTTACTGCTCATAGTACAGTATTATTGAATGTTTTGCTGAATAAGATAGGTTTTCCGATATGCCGGTGCATTTACGGAATTAAAAGGATTTTAATACTAATAATGATTTCTTTGAAAAAAAGAGCAAAGATATTCGAAAATTTGTATTAATTGCGTAACTCGAAGTAGTCATCGATCTCAGGCACAAGGGAGATAAGGGCAAAATTGGCCAGCAAATGCAATTTTTCTTAGCTTATAATTTTTTAAAAACATATTTAAATCTGACTTAACCCTTTAAGGACGATTGGAACACCGGTGTCCCATAAAGAAAATAATATTTCCTGTCTACGTGAAATTATTTTTTTCTTATGTTTGTACGTAATTATAAAGTAGAAGGTTGAAGGAATCTTAGGTATTTTTTTGCAAATCTAAAACTGTTTGCTATATAGTAAATATTTAACCTTAAAAATGACGAATTTTTAAATTCTCTTAAATTTGGAAAAAGAAACTAGGGGGAAGCGCGCTACATTCGGACGATTTATGTTTCGTACAAATATTTTTTTCAATGAGTTATAAATGAATTTGGCCCATTATAATATTATAGTTTAATAGCTAATCCAATGCCTCAAAATTTCAGGAAAGAGTTAGGAGTGAAATCCATAAAGAACATAGAAAAAAAATTGAATTGTCCGATGCTTGAGTCATCCGAAGGTAGCGTGCTTTCCCCTACAATACTTATACGTAATATTTTTCATTAGACTGAAAATCATTATTCATTGTGTCAGAAAAATTACTTAAATTTTTGGGCTATTTTTGTTCCTATCGCTCGTGGAGGTAAAAATGCATCGAATCAGAATCTTTTGGATTTTCCAAAGTTAGATGTAAGACGATTCATTGATTTTGTTTATCGGTTAAATTTTTATTGTTGATTTTCAGTCCGTAAAAAGTGTCTCGTCGTTAAAGGGTTAAAAGTATTTCAATGAATAGGGACTGAGTTAATTACTCTGTATTAATTATAGTAGTTTTCCTAACAATCTTTCAAAAGAAAATTTTAACAATACACCGTCTAGTTCTACTCTTGAATAATTCTGCCCCGATTTCCCCTATTTTAGTAACACGAGGATTTTAAACAATCAATTTCAAAGGGATAGGAAAAATTGTTGAAAATGAAATTGTTCTTTTCTGAACTGTCCCATTATCCACTATATAAATCAATTTCATTAATTTCTTTGATGAAATTGCAAAATTCTTATTGATTTCACTTTATGTATTCTTGAAAATTATAAAAGAATCTTTGTGGTTAAAGTTTAATAACTTTCAGCATAAAGATTGCACAAGGCTTGAGACCAAGTTTATTGAGCGTAAATCTCCTGTGTTTGCCCTTGCTTCAATGTCACGCTCATCACCTTAATGTTTTTTATGGGTACTCTCAAAGAGACTACGAAAGGTGTCTTATATCTTGATATTCTTCATCTCTCTTCCCAAGGCATATATTCGCCTCTTAAACACATCCAATATTCTGTCATATATGGGAGAAGGATGAGATGTCAACTAATCCCTCTAATGAGACCTACAGGTCCTGTATAAAAAAAATCCTTTTGGACTTTTACCATTTGGATTTACTTACTTTCTGGTCATTTCTTTTACCCCCAAGTTCGTTCTTCACTCATGACGTCACGGAGCACGCTGCTTGGCCACAAATATGATGATCATGCCGGGAGGAAGAGCATATACATGTGAAAATTGGCGACCTGTTAGCGAATCGTGGTAGTGAGTGACATCATTTTAGTATAGCATCATCTTCCTCCCAAAACTCCCATGAGGCAAAACTGGTGAGAATGTATTCTGGCGCATGAGCTTCAGCGTCGCGACGGTTGATTCCTTTCAATTCGTTGGCTTGCTGACTATGTTCTTGGTGCTCGGTGGTCCAAAAACATAAACACGCTCCTAGCCAACAGTTGCTGGCATCGTCTCTTGGAGTTCACTCTCTTATCATAAGTGCGCGTCCTCTTTCTCTAAAAGTGACGAATTTCACCCCCTTTATTTATTTATTTGTGATATTCCTGCATTCAGGACAGAGTGTCACCTTTTTATCTCTATTTTGTTTTGTTGAACTGATCCTTAAGGACTTGGTGTGCTCCATTTCTGAGTGACTTAGTGCTTGGAATTTGGTAAAATTAACTAAATTGAATTGAGAGGTTGCTGTTGAATACCAGCCACCTCTAGAGGATACATGAGTGAGAGAAGATCCTTTTAAAATACATGATATATCTTCTGTGACTGTGGTGTCTACCATCTGAATTATTAACAGATACTCAAAAAAAAAAACTCCGAGTATCTAAAGGTGAGTCCTTCTTCTGGGGCATTTACCCTGTCCTTGATAAGTGCGTGAATGGATTATTTAAACATGGTGATGGAAAGTGGGGTCGTACCAAGCATATGGGGGTCTCGGGGAAGGTCAACAAAACAGCCCTACAGAAAAGTATAACATGAAAAATATGTGGCGCATTGCTAGTAATAATAGCCATTCACTCCACTATCTCCTTAATTATTAACACCCAATCACATGGCATAAGCTCCAAACCTATTGATTGACACACGGTTACAACAAAAAGACCATTTGTACTTTTCCACCTAAATTTCTAATACGTTTTATTTTATCCATCGTTCAAAGGTCTGAATTGATTCAGTGATTTTTTTATCTTATTAACAATCAAGAATTTCCTTCCCTTTGGCATAAATTTTGGCTGAGACATCCTAAACATTCTGTGTCCCCCAGAGAATGAGCACAATTATCTCGAGACAAAAACACGGGATATCACCCACAAAAAAGACAAATCTCAAAATAGACATGTCAAGTGAAATTCTCAAAGAGAATTATGCATATTAAGTGGATTTTTCCCGATTAAATTTATAATCATTTTAAAATAAACTTCTTTTTATCCCAGTGGTCAATGTGGAAGAAACACAATTAAACGAAGCATTCGAAGCCAGTGGACATTAGGATATAGAACTCTTTCTAATCTTAATTTGAAGTTTTGCAAAGAAAACTTGCAAAATTTGGAAGTTGAAAGAGAGATAAGGTAAAGCATTGAAGCTTCGCACACCTGGCTTCGAAAATTTTATAGTTTTCAGACATTCCTTTAGTGAATCTAACCTATTTTTGTCAGGTGGGACTTAAGACTAGCTTTTAAAATATTAGCCTTTAATATATAATAAAAGGGCCAAATTGACCCTTTTTCCGAAAAAATGGATCATATTTGATCCTTTAAATGGTTCATTTGTAACTCTTGAAATTTTGTATGCACAAATTTTGTATCACGGTTGATTATGTTTTATTGTAAAATTATTATTTATATAATATTTCTCTCATCTGAAAGCCTTCTCCTAAATAAACTTTTTTTTATCAGTAAATTCGCAGATTAGTCAGTAAACACCTCAAAAATGTTTACAAATTCATTAAAATCAAACTGAAAATTCCTTCTAAAGCAACTTGTTTTTACCCCCTCTCCAGAATATATATTATATTTTTACTGCTGGAACTCAAAGAGAGAGTAGTTATATAATCGATTTTTTTCAACTTGTCACCGTCCTAGAGCTTAAACGATATGAGATATCAAGTTCCAGTCTTCGATGACCCCCAAATAAAAAAAGCTATCTCCAGATATTTTTTTCTTTTACCCGCCACTCCTCTCCATCCCTTCCAAAACCATGTTTTTTGGTGTTTATCGAAAACGGCTCATACGATTTCTATTATTTTTGGATATGTTTTAGACGGGGTCCAGGCAAAGATTTCGTCCAAATATGCCTATGACCTAAAAAAGTCACCATCTTGAATTTTCTAAAATCAAAATTTAACTAGTCTTGAAATCAGTAGTGAATCAGTTAAATATCCGAGAATGACTTATCTTTCACGTGTTTACTTTTTTTGTTTGTGCGTATGCTTGTAACTCATGCCAGAACGTTCAAAAATCATCATTCCTTTACCAATTTCTGAATCTGAAATGCTTTTGTGATATTTATGAATGAATTTGGTCTCTAGTAGACTAGTAAGTGCCAAAAGTGCTTACTGATCTGTGTGTGTTCAAGCATTCCGCAAAGCTAGGACGGACGCTTTGCTATATTTTTTTTTTGTATAAAATTCTGCCAAAAATAAAAATTTCATATTAAAAAATGTAAGGGAAAGTGTCCATGCTTTACACGGTCCCAAGCTTTACAATGACTAAATTTTTCGTATGTTTTTCAATAAATGTGACTCATATCATCCATATTTTAAAAACTAGGGGAAAGAGTCTTGTTTTTAAAATATACTGCGGAATCGTATTTTTCAGAAACATAGGAAAAATTTATTCATTATAAAGCTTGGGACCGTTCAAAGCATGGGCACTTTCCCTTACCGTTTAACTCTTTCGTCTCTTTTGGGACTCTCGTACCCAAAGCAGCATATGAAAGTTCTGTGAAAAACAATGTTTTTTAATTATTTAGAACTGATAAAAATCCTATTCTTGTGGATGATTACAAACTATAAGGATGTCCAAATGTAAGATATTTTTTGTAGGACCTCAATTAATTCCTGAGTATAGATATTTTTGATTAAAAATTGTGAAATTGGCTTTCAGCATATGCTGCGGTCCGGAAAGAGTTAAGTACGAGCTTAACTCATCATCTAATGCCGAACGCACAATAACTTTTGTTTTGTAAACATGTTTTTGACATTTTAATGAGAATTAGTGAGATTTAGATCTAGTCATCTCGCTCACTCTCATAGAAAATTTTGAAAACATTTACAAACAAAACAAATATTATTTAATTTTTTGACGTATTACGATAATATTCTGAGAAATTTTTTGGACCAAAACGAAAGTTTTTTTTTAAAGATCTCAAAAAATCTATATCCAACGACTGGATTTTTAAGACTTTTAAATGAAAATTTCAGAAAGTAAAGTTTAAATGTATTTTTATAATCTTATAAACATAAATAGAGAGAAAAATTATTATGGTGAAAAAAAAATAGAAAAATATGATGTTTTCCTGTTTGTTTGATCCACTTTAAATCGGTTTAAACTTACTAAAATTGGTTTAGGGGGAAGTGAGGCACCTTTGAAATTGGGATCTTCATCTATTTTTAAATAAAATTGGGCCTTATCGTGATATATTTTAGTTGAACAAACAGATTGAGATGCTAAATTATATCACGATAAGACTTAATTATATTTAAAAATAGGTGAAAAATCCCAATTTAAAAGGTGCCCCACTTTAAAAAGTGCCCCATTTCCCCCTAAATGTTGGATCACTCTATGTGGCTATTTTCAGCTATTCTCTATTAATTTAGAATGCAGTGAATTCAAAAACTATCCCGGCCTAAAAACCTAGAAATATATTCGAGTTTTAAAGTAAAAAATAGTGTATTTATTTTTAAATAAATAAGTGATTATCTCTATGTCGAAGCCTTTAAGTCATTTTCAAGGTGTGTTCGAGTTAACTCACAGTTAATTTGTAGCACTTTTATTATTTTGATTCAGAAGTATTCAGGACTAATTTTTCAGAAAAATAAAACTGAACTGAAAATTTCAACGATAAATACTGATTTAACTGTCGAATTATGTAAATTAAATTATACTCATTGATACAGAAGAATCAGCATTTTGTTTAATTGGTCAATATGTGATGTAAATCAATTATAGTTACAAATTGTAAATATATTACTAAATTGCATTTCGAGACACAAATGAGTTTCAAAAGTGGTTTATTTTGCTTGCATATAGAAGCATTTTGTCGCTAAATATATAAAGCAATACTCAGATGAATGTTTTAAATGCTTTTATATTTCCATTTGTTGAAGGTGTATATAAACTTTAAAGTCTTTGAAAAAAATATATCCAATGGAGGAAGAATTTAAGTAAAACTATTAAACAAAATAAAAATTCTGTGTTTTGAAGTTTTCTAGTAGAGAAAAAAACTTTAAAATTTAAATTTTAAGATGAGTTTTATCATGTTTAAATATCATTCCTTAATTCTTCCAAAAAATGCTCTGCAATGTGTTATTACAATTTTCTATGATTGGGACATTAGGTTTTGAAAACGTGATAAAATTAATTAGATTTTGAGTTTTTTTTTGGAAAAAAATTATTTAGGTTTTGTTTTTTTTTCTAATTTTAACAAAAAAATGATCTTAAATGAAAAGAGACAATTTTTAATTTTCGGTCAAGCCCTTGATCACTAGTTGTACTAAAAAGTCTGGCAAAATCTAGATGGAAAAAAATGATCACGCTTCACATTAAGAAATTGATAGAAAGTCTTTCGAAAACTTTGAGCTCGACCTAATAATTATGATTTTTATTGAAATTTTATAGGTTTATTAGAGTATGACAATAAATGAGATTATGAAAAATTTCATATATTATCGATTTTTTTAATCCCCCGTGGAAAATGCCCTGCCTCTGTTGATAAGTAAAATAATTTTAATTAATTAATATTATTTTTCAATCAGCCGAAAAGCTAAAAATAATATTTACAGAAATGATTTTAGTTTGCACAAATTAGCATCTGATGTTGAGAGGGGAAAATAAATTCTTTTATTTTTCCTTTTGCCAAAATATTCATTGTAGTTAAGTCATAACTTTTGAATTGACACTCCCCTCTTAATTTTTTTATTGATTGCTTCATTGCACTTCTTCCTCAGGTAAGAGGATTAATAAGTTATATAAATTAAAAAAAAGAATATAAGTAATAAATTTTAGAACTATTTTTAAATTTATCGAAGGGAATCATAAAATCTTAGTACGCCTAAGGAGACAAAAAGTAATTTTTCCCTTCTGTGAAGTTTTATGAGCATTTCTCTAGTCAAGTGAAAGTAATAAAGTGCTATAAAAAGAACTGGATCCTCACGACTAAGCTATTAACAACAGGTATTCTTATCTCTTCACATATTATACAAAATTCTGTAAGAAGTTTTAGATTATTTCTACATATATATATTTGGGGCATTTTTCTGCTATGGTTCACTTTAAGAACATAATCATTTAACTTCAGATATCTTTTATTAAGCGTCTCGTTGATGGTTTTTATTGACCATCACGATATATGTGGCCTCACGTACATATAATGCAGTTAAAGTCAGAGGTGCTGGTAATAGTATCCGTTATTAGATATCCAGAAACACATTTATGCTGTGCCCTTCTGAAAATCTAATCACTAAAAGTGCTTCTAAACCACTCCTGAGGATCCTTGATTTAGAATTATCAATGCGGACTAGAAGGAAAATCAATGAATTGAATTGTCCCCCGAAGCGTGCTGTCCATTTGAGTGCGGAAAAGCAAATTGAGATGGCTTCACAAAACATACCCCGCATGCAATAAAGTTAATATTTATTGATGCGATATGAATGTATAGGTTGAAGAGCAAATTTACAGAGAAATTTTCACTAATAGTTTGACTTGACTTGGACACATGGTTAGAAATGACGGGAAAAGCATGAGAAATAATTTAAATATAGTGTCTGATAGTGACATATTCCACCACTTAAACGTAAACAAGCGACCAAAGTCACGAAATATTGAAGGTTCATTTGGTAAATATTGTGAAAGTAATTTACATTTTTTATTCATTTCATTTCAAGAGCACTTTCTATCAGATCTTAAAATAAAATTTCTTTTCTTGTCTGGAATGATGAGAAAAATTATTTATACAGCAGTTGCGTTCAAGTATAATTTATTGAAAAATAATATGACTTTTAGTACATGTGTGTACTAAATTCTATATAATTATATTTGAAGCAAATTTATCAAAATTATGTGTTGAAATGTATTTTTTGTTATACATATAACAAGAAAAATTAATTCTATTTGAAGACTTTTAATGAAATTTCTCTTTATTTATAGAGCTCTTACATTAAAATAGATTTATATGAATCAGTCTAATTTTAGCACATGTGTATACTAGAATTGCGTGCTTCTGTTTTAAAGACAATTCGTCTGTTTTGAAAAATTAACTTTCCTATTGAAACTTTTGTTTTATTTATTGTGCTATTCCATAAGAGTATAGTACAATGGAAGATGAGCTAAGCAAATTTATGTACTAAACACAACAGTGATATGGAAAGCAAAAGACAATCTTATTGCTATAAGATATTATCTTTTTCCATCTGAATTCACTCTTTCTTTCTAGAAGAATATTGCAGTTCAATGTGTGTTGAGAATTCTAATGTTTAGTACATACATGTACTAAATAGTGAAGTCACATTAGGAGTAAATAATTATATAAAATTCAGAAATAACCCACAAATAACCCACAAATAACTTCAAAAAATATGTTTTTTAAATTTTTTTCTCAGGCAATTTTAGAAAACTTTTACTTAGTTTTTAGTACAGGTTACTGTTAAAATCAAATCCTAAACATTTTTTGTATTTTCATTTTTTTAGTCATAATTATACTAAATTTCAGGAAAATGCAGATAAAACAATCTCTTAGTTTTTTAGTACAAGTTAAATGACACTTAGGACAAAGCCTTAAAAATTAATGTGAAACTAAAAAATAGGTATGAATCACGGGTAAGGTATATTACATCTTCTCACTCAAGATTTATTGAGTACTAAATCTTACGTAGTTAAAAAATACTTATTCAGTTTCTAGTATAATCAATTGTGGTATAACGGTGTTATCACACTTGCACATTAAAATTTTAATGTCATTCACATTAATTGAATTGAATTTGAAAATCGCATTAATTTTTCGCATTAATGCTATAAATCAATTTATATCAAATTTTGCGGGCCAAGTCTACCTTTTTATCAACAAATAGATCAAATTTTGAATATAAAATGATTCAAACACACAAATTGCACATTTGGACTCTCACCAGCGTCAATTAATGTGAATCATATTAAAATTTTAATGTGCAAGTGTGATAACACAGTAACGGCGTTATCACACTTGTACATTAAAATTTTAATGTGATTCACATTAATTGTCACTTGTGAGCGTCCAAATATGTTATTTGTGTCTTTGAGTCACTTAATATTTGGGGTTTTTCTATTTATTGATAAAGAAGTGGACTTGGCCGGCAAAAATAAGTTTAAATTTACCTAAAGCATAAATATTTTTCACATTAAAAAATTAAAGAGAAAATCGCATTAATTTTTCGCATTAACGCTATAAATCAATTTATATCAAATTTTGCGGGCCAAGTCTACCTTTTTATCAACAAATAGATCAAATTTTGAATATAAAATGATTCAACCATACAAATTACACATTTGGACTCTCATCAGCGACAATTAATGTGAATCATATTAAAATTTTAATGTGCAAGTGTGATAACACAGTAAGACAATGTAAACTAAAGATGATGCAAGAAAACAATTACAGGTGATTAATAATTTTAGCACACTTTAGTACATTATTCCATGTAATAGCACCGTCATTTATTCATGATAAATGTATTTTTTTTTGTATTGATAGCAATTTTCTCGATAGGTCTGTCGTGTTAATCGAGAGAGAAAAGAAAAGGATTTATTTTGGGACAAAATCTCTGTGTCGCATGAATAAAGCAGGGGAAGGAAAATTGTGAAACAACTTGCGTGGATTGTATTATACACAAATTACATGGCAAGACAATTTTTCCTGCAAGAAAAACACAAACCACCCCCAACCGAATAATACCCCAATGAAATGGTTCAAAAAGGAAAATCGCTCATAATATTGTGTTTCGATTTCTTCGTTTGGTCAATAATTCTGTTTAGCTCGATGGGTTTTTCTGGGGAGGGTTAGAGGGGATGTGGAAATTGGAGCGTTTTTTTCCCTCGTGACACACAAAATAGTATTTGGATGTGGGGAGAATATACCAATGGAAATTAATTGAATATCTTCCCCATCAAGTTCCTTCACTTTGCGGACTTATATTATATCGCAGTTTCATCTGAAAATTGTCGTTTTCTCTTCCTTTTCCAGGCCTTCCCCCCGCAATATTGGCATTCCCATAAAGTCTTGTAATGAAGTTAATGTGTGATGAGGATATATTATTATTATGTGGCTCTCAGTAGGATGTTGGGTTAGTGGGTCAAGTTGCTGAAAATGTCATGAAAGATGGAAGTCCCCTATGAGGCAGTTCCCATCGCAAGAATCTTAGTTTTTTTTTCTGTGCATAATCAGGGATATCACACGCAGGGGACTTTTAGTTCGTCATACTTGTTCCTTTATTATATGAGTCTGGGATAACAATTAAAAAGAAGCTCATATCTGAGTTGAAATTTAGAAAATGTCCTAGATTTCAATTAAAATACATTTGACGTTTATTTTTCGGAATTTAAAAATTAATAACTGAAGGTAGACCGTTTTACATAAAAACCTCTAAAGTTCACTAATCCTTCTGTCGATTTGTGCTTTTTTTCACTTTTTACTGAGAAGTAGTATTTCTCTTCCTAAATAAGTTACACCTGTAAATAACTTTAGACCACGCCCCCTCATGTATCATGTGATCAGTAGAGGAATTCTGTAACAGTATGACAATGTCATATGACAAATTTAAAATTTTTTATATAATAAATCCAGGAGAACTTATCATAAGTGCGACTCTTATCAGTTACGAAAAGCTTCATGGAGCTCCTTGCAATGGCTATTTGATGCTCAGTGATATTTTATATCGCCCTGCTTCCAAATTTTACCATAAAAATTTGTCATATGACATTGTCATACTGTTACAGAATTCCCCTTCAGGAGTGAGCAAGAACCATTCGTTCGGTTTCAAACGGTTCTTGCACACCTCTGCTCTGATGTGATCGAAGGAACAAAAATTAGTGAAGCGAAAATTTAACACTAAACCTACCAAGACCCGGTCAAATCGACCGGTTTAAAATTAACAGATATTTAAATTGTACAATATCACTATCAAACTTTACGAATTTCTTGAAATATGCATGTAATATATTTTTTAATGTTTCAATTTTAATGTTTTGCTCTTTTCTAAGACAAATTTGTTGAATATCCTATCCTACAGTTTGTCTTTAGACCGAAAAACGACCAAAAACGGTCGGTAGGTTTAGTGTTAAATGACACGTCTCTGGAAAATTACGCTCAATTTTTGAAGAGCTTTTTCCTAGCCAAAATCGCCACTTTAAGTCGTAATCTCTAAAAATTGTTACGGGTTATAGAAGTTCGGGTTCCTCCATTAAAAACTCTTGATATGAAGTTAGAAAACATTAGGAAACTGACGAATTCAAAGACGTTTCAGTGATACTGGTTTTATCTCAGAAATTTCTTCGATTTCAGTAAAATTTGAAAAGCAGTTATATGTGGTAAATATATGTATGTATTGATACAGTCTTCGTCGGATTCCTCGTCAAACTTCTTTGGAAACATCGTTCAGACTGTACCTCGAAAAGTAATAGAAGCTACTCGTTGATTTGTTCTCTTTGGTACCACCTTCCATATCACGATAAATAAACTTGCTTACGCAATCGGGGGTCTCGGTCAGAATCCCGAAAGCTAGAATCCCGAAAGCCAAAATCCAGAATTCTTAAAAGTGTCATAGCTACTCCCACGATTGGACCTGCGCATGCTAGAGGCAAAGGGACATTTTCTGTGTCTTGAGAAATTATTCTAAATACTTTCCTCTACAAAATTTCATCTCTTTCAGGATTTTGTACATTCGGGATTTTGGCTTTCGGGATTTTGGCTTTCGGGATTTTGGCCTTTTCGGGATTTTGGCGTTCGGGATTTTGGCTTTCGGGATTTTGGCTGCCACCGATTGTACAGGGACACGAATTTATAAATAAAAAAAAAATAAGTTCACAGATCTAATAGCTGATTCGGAGTATTACACTGCCGTAAGGCACTTGCCCAAACTTGATAAAGGACTCTCGTATAGTTCTGGAATTGGAAGCAATTGGGGCAGTAGTATATATGGGGTAGTTGTAAACACTGTGATTTTTGAATTAGGTTTAAGACTTGAGAGGACAACTTCTAAATAAATTCACTGATACTGGAGGAATCCTTCTGCAACCTTGAAATGTTTCTGCTTTGTCAGTACAGGTTGGGAACTGCATAAAGTTATTGGCCATCTTCAATTACTCCACGCGGTTCTTTCCTAGCCGAAATCTCCGATCGTATCATCTAATGCCAGGTTGAAGAGGACTTATATAATTTTTGGGGTTTTCGGATTTTCGCGAAGCAATTTTTGGTATTACAAATCAATCTTCGACTTCTTCTGGAATTTCTTGGGCTTTTCAAGAAGAAATTTTTATTTAGCTTTCTCGATTTTCTCGAAAAATTTTTTGAGTGCTTCGGGTCTCCCGAAACAATTATTGTCTTTCGAAAAGAAATTTTGAATTTTTCAAGCTTTTCGTGAAGTATTTTTTTGGATTTATAGATTTTTGTGAAGGAATTGTTGAGTTTTTAGGACTTTTGCAAAGTTCCGCGATGGCATTTTGGATTTTGCGAGCTTGTCGCAGAGGATTTTTTCGGTTTCTAAGGTTTCGCAAAGCGTTTAATGTGGAGATTTCTCCATATGAATCACTCCTTGGATAGGAAATATCGTTGTTTAGTATCTAAATCCAATTAGCATCTAAATCTGCATATCCTTTTTTTTTAAATAATTTATCTTGTAATTTTCAACTCTGATTCACGCCCTGTTTTTGTCAGCTTTATCCCGCTTCACATGATGTCTTTTGCACGTATATTCTCCAAAAAGTATTGTGTAAGAAGGAGATTTTTTTGCATAATGATCGTTCCGTTTAATAGTACACATGAAGTCAGCTTGGGGTTAAATTATTCTTGGAGATATAATATTCTCAACTTGACTAGATAAATGGTGTAAGTCTATTTTGTAAATCAAATTTTTGTTAATAGATTTATTTGTTTTTTTTTAATATTTTAAAATAGAATACCATGAGATGGAACTTTCGGTAAAACTGAGATACAAACCATCATTTTCAACATCTTGGAAAATAATGTAAAAAAAAAACAACTTTCTCTAGTATTTTCCTAACTATGGAGGTCCTTACATTCTGTCGTCTTATCCTGATTATTTGCACATCTGTTCACAATTTTATTCATAGCTCTTTTTTCTCTGATGCTCAGATGAGAAAGTTGAGTTCTATTGTTGCTTTTTTCCAAAGAATAATGTGATAGGAATTTTCTTGCATATTATTTGAGGATTAGGATTTTACGCTAAACTTGTGATTGTCATTTTAGAATATCCATTCAAGTACCTTATCTTACAGTCAGGGACAGTGTTCGGTGAAAGATAGTGAGGTTTTTTTTTATTATTCTAAAGGCTGCAATTCAAGGAGAATATTCTATGCCTCTTGAGGGTTGTTCTCTTTATAGCTGCAGAGAAAATTTCAATGTCATATACTCAAAAATTCTATTAAGCCGATTGCCACCGAAAAAAAATCATTTTCCACCTCAATTTCTCTAAATCAGGCGGAAATCAATTTTCTTTCATCGACTTTTTGTGCTCTCCTCCGTCTTCATTTGATACAATATTCATTTTGAATGTTTGAAAGGGGATCAAGAATAGAAACAATCTCATATTCACCTTCTCTGTAACTCATTGGAGCTGAAATTGCCCTCACCAGGGATTTCCACAAGAGACCAATGCTGAGATGTTGAATTGGGCACATCATTTACACACATAACATGTATCTCCAATGCCATGCAGGCGATCTTCTGAGTGGGTGTCCTTTTTTTCTGTGGGTAAAACTCCAGCTTCCAAAATTGAAACTTTGTTAGGAGTTTTTTTCTCAGCCTCCAGGCAAGATTCCATTTCAAGCCCTCTGAACATTTGCAACCGTGAGAACTTTTTCACACAAAACCCATCCCTGTAAATTTCGTTTACTTTGAAATTTCCCTAAATTTCATTGTTATTCTCAAAGTAATACTTCGAGTGGCCTTTTGGATATTCAAGAGAGTTTCATGTTAAAGGTGCTAAACTCTGTAAAATGCTGTTTAATGTTAAATGACATTCAAAAATCGAAAACCAAATTCTTAGTTTGATACGTTGTGCCGTCTTAATAACATTTTAATGAACATTGGAATATGGAAACTTGAGGGCATGTATTTCAATTTACCATGAAGGCTTATGCATGAAAATGTATCAATTAGGACGTTTCACAGAGTATCAATTTATACTTCAATTTACCTTGGATAATGAGAGCAAAGATTATGCATTAAAGACTTATGAAGTATTCTGTGTCAACTTCAATACTAACCCTATAAAAATTCTGACCTTACATGTAAGCACTATGTAGAGCATTCATTACAAGTGATGTGTTTTAAAGGAACTTGTAGAGGTAAAATGTAAACATTACTTACATCATTCATGTAAGTAATTACTTTAGAGTAGTATGTAAGGTTTTTGTAAGGAATACATGTAGTGACTTCATAGAAGTCATTACATGTAAGCAGCATGTATTCCATACAAGTAATCATTTTGTAGCCAAAAAGTAGAAATGACTTCAATTTACGATTACATAGACCATACATGGACATTAAGTAGGGCATTCATACGAAGTGACTTCAAGAAGTCTAAACAAAATGAATAAGCGAAGGGTATACCTACATCTTGTAGACTATATTGTACTACTACATTTCTTGTAATGTGCAATTATGCTGTACTTGTATTGCTTTTGAATGCAATAAATAAAAAATACATTTGCTATAAACAATGTTTACATACCAGTTAATGTTCAATATAATATTCGCATGAACTAAAAACTGGAAAAAGACCTAAGTAACAAATTCACATAAAATATGTATATCAAATTTAAAGACTATTACATTGTAAATCCATTTCGATGGCTGAGAAATGACCAATTTTGCAAAAGTTAAATTTGAAATGAAGACTCTCTCTCAATTGGGCATTTCGGGCAAAATGTTATACAAATTATCGAGAATTCAATAATTTTTTGTTCACCTCTAGAGCAAATTTACATACTCAAAAGGCTCATAATTATTAAAAATCTTACAAAAAAACACACAATATAGAATCGATAAAACGGATAAAGTATCTTTGGATAGACTAAACACTAGATATCTTTTTGTAAGAAATATATTATATAGTATGCGTGGAATAAGAAATGCGTAAATGAAGGCAATTTGTATCGACTTCCTGAAACAACTTCATTTGTATATCATAGTTTTGTTTTACCTGTATTGACTATATAAGGTATAATAGGAAGTCGCTTTGTATTTTCTATACTAATACAATACTGGTAAGGAGTTATGACATATCTTTTTGGAAGGTGTACTATGTAGAGAATAAGTATTGCATACAGGAAGGTAATATGTAAGGACTATCTGAAACAACTTCATCTGTATGCCATAGTATAGTGTTTCTTGTATTGACTACGTAAGGTATAAACCTAAGCCATTTTACATGTTCTATACACAGACGTCACCATATTGTAGAACAATAGTATGATACTTGAAATGTATTTTCATTGTATGAATGTATTTTTAATCAATTTTTGAACTGTTAAAGTAAAAACAATACTATAGCTTTTCTTAGGAAAAAAGTTGTTACTTAGATTTCTTTTAAAGACTCTGTCGAACCTGTAGAACGTGCAACCATAACTATATTCATGCAAGTTTACTGCTTTAACGATTGATCCCTTGGCAGATCTGTTAAAGTAGTGTAAAATGGTTTTCATAAGCTTATTGCTTTGTATGACATATGTAAAGAAATAGAAAGGGTATCAAGAAATGGAATTTGGAAATCGTAAAATCATTAAAAACTGCTTACGTATGCCATACATTTCACTCATGAGACGCACCTTATGAGGAAACTTTGCGAAGTAGATCTCATATGGGAATTGGCTCAGTGGTTAAGGCAGTGGACTCGTATACGGAATATAGCAGGTTCGAATCTCATCAGCGGCAAGGTAAGGAAGAGTTTTTCTCCAACTAAAAATGTGTTAGATTGGTAGTTAGAGTTCTGTACAATAATAGTAGAGAGGTGGGAGGTGGTTGGTGAGTGGTATTACCACTAAAAAAAGGACGAAAGTTGTCTTTTTATTTTTGTAATATTGACTTACACATTACAAGTATAGAATACATAAAACTTACAAGAATACCTTACGTAAGACTATCATGAGCTACACGTGAGCCTTACTTTATAACAAAGTAAGGGTTAATTATGACCTATGTAAGCCATAATATGTAGGGCCTATGTAAGGCATACTCATATGCCTTAATTAACTGAGATATAACTATACATTACATGTGTTCTATACATATGCCCTAGTGGTAAGGCATAAGTAAGGGGGACCATACTTATGCCATACCGGTATCCAATAGGTATATCTTACGTGAAGTCCTGACGGCTAGGAGTAAAATTAAGGGGTTTTGTTCGAAAAATTCCCTTTAATTATGGACTTCGTATTGTATACTAGTAATGCCTACAACCTCCTTACCAGTAGTGCTTACGACAGCTCAGAATTTTTATAGGGTAATTATTAGTTTGCAGGGAATAAAATGCAGCAAAATCTTTGTAAGATATGATTTTAAGAAAAATTAATTCGAACAAGTCTGAAATCTTTGGACCCTTGACTTTCAGAATTGTACACTTTTAGGACCAATTTCTGCTAAGTTTCAGTTTGACTTTCTGTTACGAAGATTAGATTTTATGTTTATGACAAGCTTTCAAATTAGTCACTAACTTTTGCAAGTCAATCGAAAAAATCCAAACGTAAAAAGTTATTATGCAATTACGGGAAAGAGTTACCTTCTGGACTTTTTAGAGCACCCCAAAAATTAATAACTAAAATGTTTGATCCGGTATTAGACAATATAAGGGCCAAGCTTTAAGACAAGCACGAGGAGTAAGCGCTTTAGCCGTCATCAGGAAGGCCTCCAGTGCCCTCGAAATTCTTCCTAACATATCCACGTTTAAACTAATATTAAGTAATAGTAATAGTAATATTTATTGAATCACAAATATAGGGTTCGTCCCTCTTACAATTGTGATCAAGAAAAAAACAAGTAAAAAAAAACAGTAACAAAAAAAAAGAAAAAGAAAAAGAAAAATAAAAGAAGGATTTACAATAGTATATAAGAAAAGGTAAATGAAATTAAATAAGAGAAAAATAATCTAATCTAAAGATAGTAATTATATTTATAGTCATTATATTCGCTACTCAAAACACAAAATAAAACCAAGTCTTTGTAAAGACTTTAAATGTATCTTAAGAATGTGCTACTTTATTTTTATTAGTCATAGAGACTAATCCAAGAGTGCTATAAGCATATTATAAGAATCTTGGTTCTGTTATGCCTTATTTTGAGAATTGTACAAGACAATGAAAGAAGACAATGCTTCTTGGATAGTCTCCTCCCTCTACGATACGAGTATCTCTCTGAAGAGTCAAGTTCTTGTCTAATTCTAAGAATGCTTTTAGGAGAAATCAGTATTGCTTTGAGAGCAGTAGACTAACAATAAAAAAAATAATTACTTATATTTTTTAACATTAATATCTTTTTAAATATTTTGAAGATTACTCAGCCTATATCTTTCACATATTCAAGACAAGTTTATTTAATACCTTTTTTTAAATTTATTTATAATTTTTTTTTTAAGATTTTCACTTCAAAATCCTAATTTCAATAAATTCGACATTTGGAATTAAAAATAGTGCTTTAGTTCAATTTTAAACTTATTATAAAGAATTTTAAACAAGTATATATTGAAAAATATAACCGATAAATTGTTAAGGAATTAATTAAGTTAATTGTTTTGTTCGTCATTCTATTTTAATAAATCTATCATATTACGTTTATATACTTATTATTGTTCAACATAGGGTATGAATGATTCAACTTGATTTTAAACTAGATTTAATAATTAGCATTTAACTGGTTCGGTTTTCACTTAGGGTAAGTGTGCCAAATCTAGGCATAGTTGCATACAAGCGCCAAAGTCTCAAGTTTGAAATGTAATATATTTAATACAAATTGAATTTTTTGTTCCTTCTTCTTAATAAGGAGTATTGCTTGGAACCTTGTAGACAGTTTATCGCCTTTATTTACTTCAAAATAATTTCTTTATACATTTCAAAATTAATAAAAATGTAGACATAACTTTGGTGTCCTATTTCGACCACCTTCATTCCTATAGTTCCTTGCCCTTAGTGAACTCTTCCTCCCAATGTCTTTTTCACATCATCTCGTTTGTCGAAGCTACATTTTTTGTAATTTTTTTTGCATTGTATAATCTCTAGAATATGCAAAATCTAAAAGTTGGTGGAAATTTGAGGAACAAGTAAGTGGCCGAAATTGCAAGCTGGCTGGAATTTGGCACACTTACCCTATATGGGATTCCTAAGACATATTCAAAATGTCGAAAATAAGGGAAAACTTGTTGAAAAATAAGCTCAGAAGACTTTTAAGCCTCTGGTATTGAAAAATCTTTATACAAAATTATTAAGATACAGACGAAGTATTGTCCGACTAAATATTACCGTTTTGAAATTATTTATAAAATGTATTTAACAAAAAAAAGTGCAATACACGTGTTCGTGTCCAAAAAAACTTATTTAAAATGGATTAGAAGGTGTAAGGAACTCGACACTCAAAAGTCTTAAGTGACTTTTTACGCAAATTTCCTTTTACTGCTCAAACTCCATAGAGGCAGCAGTAAATAATAATCCATCTATTTAGAGTTATATTATATGACTCAACTCCTTATCTCCTAATGGATAATTTTTCAAATTAAAAAAATTTAATTTAATTTAGGATTTAAAAAATTGAAGTTTCGAGCTTTTTGACGTCACACTGTTTATCCGTCCATCCGTCCGTCCGTCCGCCCGCCCGTCAGTGGGGCCGTTACCATGATTAGAGCTCAAATGGTTAGAGATAGAGACTTAGGACCTTTGGATGATCACTCCATAAGTCTACACTGGGACCATTAATATGTCTCTCATGCTCCATGTTTTTTTAGGATTGCTCGAAAACTCTTTGTGCAATTTTTTTTTCATTTTGGGATATGTTTTTATACATTGCCCAGGTGGATATTTCGTTCTTGTACGAAAAAGGGCAGATAATCCTAACCGGCTTATGTAGGTGAGATTCTTAACGTGAGCTATCTCGGAGTGCATGCAAATTCGATTTAGAGCTGAAATTGTGAGTCGCCATTCAGTTATCTTGAATCAAATTCGTGAAATTATACAAATTTTGTATTTAAACCAAAATATCAAGGATTTGGATGAACTGACAGAAAAGTGATATATGGGTGAAATGTAGACCAGAATGTTCTCTATAATTTTCCCATAGAACATGATCTCATCGATTACTCAGAAGCCAAGATAATCGAGGTTTTTTGTTTCTTAACTCGTTTTTTCATCCAGAGTGCCCCAAGTAGTCATTTGTTGAACTTCAACTATATCAAAGAATTGTTGTATTTTGCGGGACTTTCCATTTAAACCCCTATTTTAAGTGTCTTGGTGGAGTAGAGGCAGTCATATTGGCATCTGAGTGATTTCAAAGCGTTATTATGGGAAAAATCAATTTTTTCACACTTAAATGGCAAAATCGGAGTGATAGCGTAGTCTGAGTGGAAAATGATGTATGGACGAAATGTAGAGACAAATGTCCTCTACAATTATGTCGAAGTAATCATCAAAATCGGTTCAGCGACAGTCGAGATAATTGAGGTTATGTGATATTGAAATTGGTTTTTCGACTGTGGCGCCCCTGGTGTTGGTCCCACGAAGTTCAAATATTTTAGAAAGTTGTAGTATTTGGTGAGATCTTTCGTTTAAGCCAACATTTCTCAAAATCGGTCACATAGAACCGGAGATATGATTTTTTGAATTTTGTGAACTTTGACCTCTCATATCTCCGGTTCTGTTTTAACCACAGCGCACATACGCACCATTTTGGAAACGTCCTAGACTGGACTACAACATACTAAAATTTGATTAACTTGCACAATGCCGTTTTTGAGAAAAGTGACTTTGAATTTCGATGAATTTTGACGCTATCACAGCGCCACCTGTGGTGAATTTTTGAACTTCCATCTGAAAGTGCTCATCGAGACGAAACCAAAAAGGTAAAATTTAGGTCGCTATGATAGTTAGAACCGGAGATAGAGGCCGGTAAATGTTCGAACTTTGACCCCTTATAGCTCGGGTCAGGGGTTATGGATCGACTTAAGGTTTTTTTGTTTGATAGGTATAATCAACGGCTACAACATACTAAAATTTCAACCTGATGCACAGTGGAATTTTTGAGTTATTTAACTTATAAGATTTAAAAATTTTCTTTTTAATAATAGCGCCCCTAGCGGTGGTTTTATGAACTTGCGATGTTAGAAGAGGAAGTGGCATTTCACGAGAGCTTTCCAAGAAGCCCTCACTTTTTAAATTCTGACAATTAGAACCTGAGTTATGGCCATTTTAAGAAATTTTTTTTGGACCCTTATAGCTCGGGTCAGGGGGGTCGAGGGACCTTAAGTTTGGTATTGATGGAAAGCTCTAAGGCCCACCTATAACATACTAAAATTTGAGCCCGCTCGATGCCATAGGGGCGGAGCTATTGAGAAAACAAAAAAAGGGGGTCTTCAAAATGGCGGAAGGAGGGGTGGGGGGTGGGGGGTCAATGCACCAAGTTGCAATTTTCATGCGATATATAACCTTTGCCGAAAACCGCAAGTCGTTATCTGTTTTAGTTTAGGAGCTATTAAGCTCCAAAGAGCGGCCGGCCGGCCAGCCGGCCGGCCGGGAACGTAAAATAGCCACATATATATTCGGGATCAGGAAGTGGCGAAACACATTTTGGCCAAGTTTGAGGTCGATCGGACGACATGAAATTTTGTTAGGATTATAGTAGGTGAGATTGTTAAGAATCTCACCTAATACCATTGAGTCACTCCTAACAACTGTTTTTAAAGGTCAAAAGATACAGAGGCTCTAGAGAGCATATATCTCAACCGAATGTTATTAAGTATATTTAGGCTCATTGGAAAGGTCTTTGAATTTATGACTAGTCCAAACAGGTTCCAATCGTTTCTGAACGGATAATGAACAGGTTCATGACTGGTAACCAGGTTCTATTCTAAAATCAATTGTATTACTTCTAAGTTGTTTTGAGAAATACTTTGAGTGATTTACAAAGCGGTTCAAATCGGTTGTTAACCGGTAATAAACCGGTTATGCATCGATAGGAAATTTTTATCCAAAAATGACTTCTGTATTTTTGAATGAGTGAAACATTCAGTCTGTGAAACCGGTATTATGGAGAGTTCCCAGAAGGCCTTGAGTCATTATCTCTAAACGTTTGGCCTCTAGTACTAGTAACTGTCAGTCAAGTATAGGTCTATAAACAGCGTGAAGTAATTTTTAATAATTCTTGTAAATTTCAGGAAGTTAGAAAGTTCAGGGATTAATCCTAATGCTCACTTTGTGGATCTTAAGCAATAAAAGCATATATACCTGGTGGCAGCCAAAATCTCGAAAGCCAAAATCCCGAACGCCAAAATCCGGAAAAGGCCAAAACCCCGAAAGCCAAAATCCCGAATTTTTTAAATCCTGAAAGAGATGAAATTATATAGAGGAAAATGTTTAGGATAATTTTCCAAGACACAGAAGATTTTCCTTTGCCTCCAGCAAGAGCGAGTGAAATCGTGGGAGTAGCTATGACACTTTTAAGAATTCTGGATTTTGGCTTTCCGGATTTTAGTCCATTCGGGATTTTGGCTTTCGGGATTTTGGCGTTCGGGATTTTGGTTTTCGAGATTTTGACCGGGACTCATATTTACCACATCCATTTACTGTAAGTTTAATTTTACTTTAAATAATATAAACTACAATTTTGTATAATTTTGATGAATACAACTATTTTTAATTTATTTATTTTGAATTATCCTCGTATTCCTAATTTCTTCTTTCAACAATGCATTTATTTGTAAATAATACTACAACTTTATAAATTCAGGCTGCACAAAGATTAATGTTATAAGAATTTTCTGTTTTAAAAATTATTAGTTGAAAAAAAAAATGAAAATGGAAAATTTTATAAAAGTACATGACAATGCATGGTAGTGCATACGCAGTACAAAATTTGTAATTAATAAAAAATAAGGAATAATTTGAATAATTATTATAAACATAGGAAAATTCGTTTTCATTTAATTACTTCCTTTCAATTAATGTTAAAGGGGTGAAGGGGTGAAAATGGAATAATAAAAGGACGTGAAAATTGATTTTTGATTAAATATTCCATCGGAATTGGGTTATAGAATTTTGAATGGTAAAATTTAGAAGTGAATTTTTCAAACTTACTCCGAACATTCTTTCAATTTTTCCTCCCCCGCAAAAATTACATATTTACAAGTATTACTTTCAGTGTATTCTACTGAATGATTCTCTTTTATGACTCCTTTTGATGTTATGAAACGTATGAAACAATTTCAAGATTTTTCCCTTAACTTTGTCGAAAATTCAATGTGAGTTGTGAGTCTTTGGGTGAATATTTCTTGGAGTGCGGAGGAGTCTTCAGAAATCTCAGGTGTTCATCAATTATTCATTGCTCCTCCGAAATACTTTAACTACAACATTTACAGGTAATACATGCGATGAATGGTAATATCTACTGTTGGCCTTTCACTTTCACCCAATAATTCTTGAAGTTTATTTCCCCAAACACAGAATATCCCATCCCTTGGGCTATACTTTCTAATCGCTAAGAGATTAATATGGCACGTCACATTCCAAACAGGAACCGAAGATTGAAGATGCTTTTTAATAAAAGTCTTCCCACAAGCAAAATGGCCCCAATTCCATTGACTCACGTCTTAAAATCTGAATCCCAAAGGAGGATTTCTGATCAAGAGCATGAGGGAGGGTGTAAGCCAAAAAAAAATGGGTGAAATAAGTCCCCATATTGTCAAGTGTTTATTGGAAGATTTAGAATTCAATGTTCTTTCGACCGTTAAGATGAATTTCCGTGTTGATTTTTCTTCTTTTTTTTCACTTTCCTCTAGATTTCATCTCAATGCCTCGTTTTTGTATGTTTTTATTTCTACTTTCCGCCCCAATGGTTTTCCACATAGAAAAAAAAACTTTCTGCTCTATTCTTTAATTTGGGAGTTGTGTATTTAGGTCCTGAGGCTTTTGTTAAACTTTCAGCAATTTCCCCAAGCATATTGCATTAGAAATGCAGGAAAATTGATTTTTTTGTTGGAAAAAACTTTTGAACAAGATATGTTGACGTACTTTGGGATTTAACCATGAGATTTGGTGAAAATCCCCGCATAATAGGACTTTTCTGTAAGAGGAATATCTCTATTAGTTTGTGTGGTCTTAAGTTGGGAGCACATCGAGATAATACTAATAATAATAATAATACCAGGACAACATCCTGCAGAGGAAGGCGTTAAATTATTCTTCCTTATTTATGAATGAAGTTTTTAAATATGAATTGCATAAATTATCTGATGATTTTAACTCGAAACCCTTGTAACAAGGAGTAAACGCTGTTACATACAAACCATAATGACCCACTCACCTAACCACACTTCATTTAAAATTAAAATTGCCAGGGAAAAATGCATAATTACCTAATTTTATTACAAACTAATCCATATAGAAATAATCCTAAAAACATTCTCCTCAAGTTAAAGTCTTATAGGGTTATCATAAGTCGATTTCAATAGGGGGAAGTGGGGCAGATTTGAAAGTGGGCTCCTTTAAAATTGGGATTTTCCATATGATCGTATTTTATCGTGATATAGGGTAAATTAAGCTAATTCAAAACCTGCTCCAATTGGAAATTTTTCGCTACTCCAAATGGAAACATATTTTTTCCACAATAAATACTCAACTTATAGTTTTATTCATACATTTTCTGTGGTATATTTTTAATATTTAGTTCCTTATGGTTCAAATAAAGTGAAAATCCATTCATATTACAGTAGACTCTTCGATATCCGGCACTTCGATATCCGGGTGACAGCTGCCAAACACTGGCGGTTGATATATTCAAAATTATTTTCACTAAACATGAAGTTTGTCCAGAGTGAATTAAAGTATTATTAACATTGTATCGAGGTTTTTAATACATAATTGTTATAAAAAATGAAACATAAGCACGCCATGAAGAAAATTCTCTTTTTCTTTGTCAGACAGAAAGTAAATTCACACAGCACAAAATAGAAAAACCGTTGATCATTCAAAAAACCTAAATGTAATTTTGTCCCCCAGTCAGCCGGATATCGAAGAGTCTACTGTAATAAGTTTTAACATTTAAAAGTCTCATCTCAATTGACAGTATAACTTTTCACCGTCGAAAAAATTCATCGATCGACCATTTTTTCTAATAAAAAAGGCAAGTAAGCTGATTGTTGTTTATTAATTTTTTGACGTTTATGCACTATATCTGGCAAATTTTAGTGAAATTAAGTCTTAAATTTTATTGTTAACCGTAAGTGAAGTGCTCAATTAAAATAATTACATATTTTCTGAAGAAAAAGTGCATTTGTGAAATGTGCACAAGTGCTTCAATGGGAAACACCGAAAATATGGGTTTATTGGAGCGATCTCCTTATTTTTTCAGATGGGAAAGGAAAATAAGACCAGGAAGAAGAACAAAACCTACACTCAAGAGCAACTCAACAAAGCTTTGGAAGCCTTTCGTCGTGGAAAATCACTAACAGAGGCGTCAGTTTTGTTTCACGTTCCGAAATCAACACTTTATAATAAGCTTACTAGAAGATATCCGGAGGAATGCAGTGTGGGAAGGCGCCCCACTTTACCAAAGGTGATGGAAGACGAGCTTGTTGAATGGATTTTGGAATGCGCTGACAAATGGCATACTATAACTAAGGACCAAGTCCTCGACACCGTGCAACTCATGTGTAGGAAGTTCGAGATCACCAATGAGTTTGTAGATGGAAGGCCAGGATATGCTTGGTTCAGGAAGTTTTTGAAGAGACATCCAGAATTAAGCCGACGTAAACCAGAATCATATACCACCCAAAGAGCTGGTGTTACCTCTTAGAACATCACTGACTGTTTTGAGAAAACCCGTGAAAAGGCGAGAATGAGGATACTAAAAATGTCATCTCAAAAAAATATGATTAAATAAACTATTTTCTTAATCACTTAGTGTTTGTCTCCAATTGAAAAATTTTCCTTGTCTCCATTTGGATTAAATTGTTTCCAATAGTAGCATTTTGCACATGTGTATTTTTCTTGTATTAAAGTAGTTTTCAAACTCAATTTAAAGAATTTGTACTAAATAGTAATATTCTAGAAGAGTCAAAGAGCAAATTTATGTATAATTTTTTTCAGAAAAAAAAATGTAATGTCTTGAATCTTGTGTTAAAGTTAAAGCGTCTGGAACTGGTTTTGAATTAGGACACTTACCCTAATTTATTTAGATGCACGAACAGATTGAGAAGCTAATTTACATTATGATATAGGGTGAAGGGAACACCTATTGACACTTTAAGAAGTCGTGTCAGGATTTATTGACACCCTGCTCTGTACCATTTGGGATACGAAATTTGAATATTTATTTTTATCAGAAAACGTTGTCTAGGAAAAGACGTTATATTATTTATATTTTATTAGATATTTTAAATAAATTTCAAGATTTTATCAAAAGTATCAATATTGGTTCGCTGTCGAAGAAGTGTTCCTTCGACCCTAGCTCAGTTCCACTTGAACATAGGAGAAAAATTCCAATTTCAAAGGTGCCTAACTTTCAAAGGTGCCCCAGTTCCCTTTATTATTTCTATGATCTGCAAAAAAAGTGGCATCCCAAGTAGCAAACTCCTATTAGCTTGACGCTACTTTTATCGTATAGTTGGGAATAGTAACTATTTGAGCAACCGCACGTCATACTTCCAAAGCCCGGAATAATCTCAGGTTACAATGAGGTAATTATTAGAAAAAAAATTGCCATATGACAAATTTTGCTTTGTTAAATAAAAACATTTGCATCAATCAAGTAAAAAATACGTAATATTGAGGTAAGAGAATGGTTACAAATCAGATCTACCCCAAGTCATTCAAATTACGTGCAAATAATGTTTTTATAACCTTATTTTGTGCACTATAGTAAATTACTTGGGATTAGGGGAAAGTTGGCATGGTTCGCACAGAGTGAACCTTCAAACGACGAAAATTTTTTCTTTGTTCGCAAAGAGCTAGTTCGTCATTTCTTAGCCATAAGATAGATAATTATTAAGCTCATGAAACGAGATGAGAAATGGTAAGTCAGCTCTTTGCAAACAAAGACAAAATTTGTATCGTTTGAAGGTTCACTCTGTGCGAACCATGCCTACATTCCCCTACATAGTACCCAAGCACCAAGAATTTTTTCCCTTATTATATTTAATTACTCTGTTCTGGGAAGAAATTAATGGATATAGTTCAATTTAATTTAATTCATATTTTTTTTTATCAAATTAGAGTTTATTTCCTTTCCTTTTGACCATCACCGGATTAGAGTGAATTCTAATCACCAGGACAAAACAGTAAATAATCCATTTGCTAATTCTATGGCTTGGCTGAGATTCTTTACAATCTCTTCTGTCATGAGATTGATATGAAGTCTTGGTAAGCTAATTTAAGAAACTGAGAGCCAAGTCAACAAATCCCAAAAATTATTTTGAATCGAAATTTTCAAAGGAAGGAATATTTTCGTCGAAATATTGTCAAAAATAGAGCTGAATTACTTAGAATTAGGTAGAAAATACGTTTGTCATAATATAGTTTTGAAAATCTACTCTGTCGTAGAATTAAGTTTATCATAAGAGAAATATTTCATACAGACAATGCAGAGAATATGTGTCCTCAGGCATCGTAATTTACTTTCCTGTATGTATAATAGGTATTCTTTAGTGAATAAAATTGTTTAATTTTTAAATTATATTTTTTTCATAACTCTTTTTTAAATCACAATACAATTCTTTATACTTGTAGGAAGCATCTCATCGCAACTTCCGCTGTAGTGTTAATTAATAAACAAAACATCACAAAATAACTATCTGAATATAACAATTTTATTACAGCGTAAAAATTCGGCCGTAAGAACGTTAATCCCTAGGATTATTCCTAGGATGAAATGACAACAACTATTCGATACTATTGAATCGACAAATCTGTATCAATAATTTCTAGTGAATGATGCTTTTTTACACAAATTGAACTTATTGCATCATTCTTAAAAGAATGTGACTGTTTATAAAATATTTATATTAGCTACAAAACGTGTAATAGTTATAATTTTTCAATTTTTCAGAATTAACAGTTGATACTACAGAGAGTTACGGCTTAAATGAAAACGGATTGAAAGAATTTGATATGGATTGCCTACCATTGGGAGCTCATTTATAAAATAGTTTTTGAAATGCTCCTAAATGCATGCAAATATTTTTCACGCGTTAAATTTGAAATACATTTCTTATGAACCACTGGGGATCTCAGTGGTGCAATAGGCAGAACCGTTGGTCTTGAGCGGATGGGATCCCTGACTCGACTCCCACAGTTGTGAGTTCGAGTCCCGCCCGGTGCAATACAAAACACAACTGAATATTAGAAAAATACATTTTCACACGGAATACACTGTAATAAAAATGCACTGCCTATGCTCAATAACTCCGGGAGCATGGAAAAGGCATACACTCAGTCCCGGCATTAAGTACTTCGAGATTATGCACCTGATGGAATTATGCACATTTGCCTACTTGTGGGAGTCAATTCATGAAATCATTTTTGTAATACGCCTGAATGTATACTATGTTGCGCCGCGGGAAATGTGAAGACGCTATGCTTACTTTTCAGAATAAAACTTTAATTTCTTTTATTGAGGTAAAATTTCTAAATATTCTAACCATTTATTGAAGAACTCTGGCCAAGAAGTACTGTTTGTTAATGTATTTCCATTATACAGTGGAATATTTTTATTTCGACTACTTTTACTGTGCTCGAAATTCGTTCTACGGCCGATTTACTCAAAAGAAAGCGCCTGTGGGTATGCAAATTTTCTCGGTGCATAATGCCATTTCGCGCATTTTTTTCGGTCCCGAAAATGTGCATAATCGCGGGATTGAGTGTGCACCGTGTGCACACTGCGGTGAAGGCGCTCAGGGGTGGTCTACAAACGGACTTAGCAGTATATTCTTCCAACATAGGATCAACAACAATATACTATGATTGCATTTTGTAAATTGTTCTAAAATATTTTGCATATATCACGGCGTTTCCGTAACTTGTTTCAAAGACCTCTAGAATTCGCGGGCTTTTTTTCGGTCCCAAGATTTTTTTTTTGAAAACGGAACTCCCTGTATCGAAAATAAGTTATCATGTCACCCCCTGAATTCTAGCAACTGTTGCCTTATTATCGAGTTATTTTTGTCATTATTTCTAAATTTTATTTTCAAGTCATATGCGAGGTGTTTCAGAGTCATTTTGACGGAAAATTACCTAGTAATTGACATTACAATTCCTTCTTTTCCGTAAGGTAACGATCTGATGACTGACTGAGGATTCTTGTTTTGATCCAGAATATGGATATAATACATTAAGTCTCTCTGGAATGCTACTTGGGTAGTCTTATTTTCGATGTTTCCTAACTTCTTGGTTATCTTATGATGACTATTTTGATAAATTTGGTAAAAACTTTAAACATAAAATTTTAGATATAGAACTTTGAGGATGGAACATTTGGAAAATTCGCCAAATTTATTGCAAAAATACAACGTTGAATCCTTGAACTTTGTTATTGGTTCTGATAGTTTAAATTAAATATTTGCAGAAAATGTCTGTGACTAATACAAATAAATCGATTTTGAGGAAAAGTGAATTACTCTTTGGACTTTCGAGTATCCAAAAGCACATCACTATATTTGCGATTAAATATTTACAATTTCCATGGCATTTAAAGTTTACCAGCAATGCAAGTGTTCTTGACATTGATTTCTTGTACCTATCTTCTCTCGCTGCCAACACTCTTGTGCGAACAGTCTGAAGAAAATGCAGTCATATTCATGAACTATAAGCGGGTAGGTCTTGAAAGAACTTGAAATTTTTGAACTTTTGCCTTCATTAAAGATTTACATTTCGATTGTCACACTTTTTTTTCCATTCAATTCACCACCCATTTTCATGTCGATACATTTTTTATCTGCATTCTCCTTTCGTTTCATTTTGTTGAGAATTTTCCATCTATTCTTAGAATTTAAATTGTACATTGAAATTGAAACGGAAGGAATGGAGGGTGACATGAGTATTGAGAATATTACAGTGAGAAAGTCACAAGAGATTATTTGCCACAAATAAAATGCAACTTTATTTTTAGGCTAAAACTCCAACGCACCAAATAGACACAACTATACGTTATATATTATGAATGAATGAACGAGGAAATCAATTTACATACACACCTTTATTCCCTCTCTAAGCTCCTTTTCTTCGATTTTGCACAAAGTTTTTCCCTGACCTCAGTGTAATAAGTATTCTCCGTTCATTAGTTTTTAAGCCACTCCCTCATATATAATTCCACGATAAGAAAAGAATGGAGCTCTCTGTTAATACTTTTAAAGCTGATTTCCCTCATTATATGGGGTAAATTTGAATTATTGCAAAGAGAAAGAGTCCATAGAAACTTCAGTGGATTTTTTTCTCATAGTCAAACAAGAAAAAAAGTAGATTTTTATTGGGTTTGAACGGGGAAAAGAAAGGAGTTATGCAATCCCACAAATACCAGAAAGTACAGTGGATTTTGCTATTATTCCCTTAAAAGGCATTTTTACCAAGTGGAAGAGAATTTTCGTTGGAATTCATTGGATCTCGTTATCACAATGTTAAACATATGCCAAGGAAAATTCGCGAAATGCCCGAACTTCAATAAAAATTTTCAATTTGAATTCCTTACTCTACGAGCGTTCATTACTAGCCTAGGTCGATACCAACATTCTGAAATAAAACTATTTCCTTTGTTATTGTTTTCTTAATATGCAGGAGAGGGTAGCACAGTTCCACGTGAATCATGTTTTTTTTATTATTTTTGAACGTACAGTACCCGCTTTGTAATCCGGATGATTGGGAGACAATATGACAGATGTCCGTTTCGTAATCCGGATGATTTTTTTGAATTTGTTCAACGTCTCGAAAATGTAATACAAGGTTTTTTTTTGAAGAATTAGAATAAAAGTTTTAAAGAAGCTTAAAAAGGGACAGATAATCCTAACCGGCTTATGTAGGTGAGATTCTTAATGTGAGCTAACTCGGAATGCATGCAAATTCGATTTAGAGCTGAAGTTGGGGGACGCGATTCAATTATATTGAATCAAATGCGTGAAATTATACAAATTTTGTATTTAAACCAAAATATCAAGGACTTGGATGGACTGGCACAAAAGTGATATATGGGTGAACTGTAGATCAGAATATCCTCTATAATTTTGCCGCAGAACATGATCTCATCGATTAATCAGAAGCCGAGATAATCGAGGTTGTTTGTTTTTCAACTCGTTTTTTCTACCAGAGCGCCCCAAGTGTTCATTTGATGAACTTCAACTATATCAAAGAATTGTTGTAGTTAGTGAGACTTTCCATTTAAAACCCTATTTTAAGTGTCTTGGTGGAGTAGAGGCAGTCAAATTGGCATCTGAGTGCTTTCAAAGCGTTATTATGGGAAAAATCAATTTTTTCAGACTTAAACGACAAAATCGGACAGATAGCGTAGTCTGATCGAAAAATGATGTATAGACGAAATGTAGAGACAAATTCCCTCTACAATTATGTCGAAGTAATCATCAAGATCGGTTAAGCACGTGTCGAGATAATTGAGGTTATGTGATATTGAAATTGGTTTTTCGACTGTGGCGCCCCTGGTGTTGGTCCCACGAAGTTCATATGTTCTAGAAAGTTGTAGCGTTTGGAGAGATGTTTCATTTAAGCCCCCAATCGTCAAAATCGGTCTCATAGAACCGGAGATATGATTTTTTGAATTTCGTGAACTTTGACCCCTCATATCTCCGGTTCTATTGAAACCACAGCGCACATACGCACTATTTTGGAAACGTCCTAGACCGGACTACAACATACTAAAATTTGATTAACTTACACAAAGGATTTTTTTAGAAAAATGAGTTTGAATTTCGATGAATTTTGACGCTATCGCAGCGCCACCTGTGGTGACTTTTTGAACTTCCATCTGAAAGTGCTCATTGAGACGAAACCAAAAAGGTAAAATTTAGGTCGCTATGTTAGTTAGAACCGGAGATAGAAGCCGGTCAATATTCGAAATTTGACCCCTTATAGCTTTATTTCTAGAGCTAATAAATATTCAATTTGAATAACTCAAGACATTCTAATCCCTTTCTTTCTAACATACTTTGCATATATCTATCTCATTCTTTCGCACTCTTCTTCTTCTTTTAAACATAACTCCTAATTCGATTTAGCTTAATCGAATTTGGTGTATGAAAGTATGAGATGGACATGTACAAAGCGTGTGAAAAAGAAAGAGATGCGAATTTTGGTTTCATGGAAATTTCTTGTTCTAAAAGGTACGCTGGAGCCATAAATTTTGGTCAGTAAAAAATCTCAATCAGAGGTGTGCAAGAACCGTTTGCAACCGAACAAACGTCAAATGAAACTTGTACGTCAATGATCAAAACGCTGCCTGAACAAACTTATTTTGACGTTTATTCGGTTTCAAACAGTTCCTGCACACCCCTGATCTAAATCTTGACAAAAATGTATCTAACTTATACAACTTTTAAAATGTCTGCAGGTCGAGTAAAAGTACATTTATTTTCCATTTGCCAAAACTTGCATAAAAATTTCAATACTTTAAAGTCTTAAATAAAAAACTGATCGAATTTGTTTTTTGTCTGATCAAATTTATTTTTTACTGCTCAATAATTCGCCTAAGGCCTTAAAGATTCAAAAGTCCTAGAAATTTTGTGTAAAACGCCTAATTCCTTTCAAGAAAGTCGAGCTCTTACTTCAATTGTAAAGATAGTATTGTTATCTCTTCGAGTACGAGCAACAAAAACTTTTCACCCTCAAATTTCCTTAAGCACTTGGTGCCTTATCTGCGCTCTTCTTCGTGACAGAATTAATTTAAATTGCTAAATGTGTGGTAGATTTTTTCTCTATGGAAACTTTTGAGCCAATTAAGAAAAGGTTCTTGTGTTTTTTTATCCATTATCATGAATATGTTAATAGTTTAAACCGTAGATATTCGTAAGTTTTTCTGCTGTGGCTAAAGATTATTCAAGTTTGACAATAATGTTGATACTCAGTTAAGTATTCAGTCAGTAAATAAGATTTGTTAGTATGGAATCCTAATTCCACTTTGTGATAATAAATCCAAACTTCAAAGATCTCTCAAATGTATTAAAATTTGTCCCAATCGACTGAGAAATGTGATCTAACGTGTCTGAATTCCCTGTAAGCTTAGAAAATTTAAAATTATGTATTAAGAAAAGGAAAGCAGTTTCCACGATTCCAAGGTCGACTAATGGGAGAGCGAGGTCTCTGAACGATCTCAAGTTATTTTCTTAAAACGGTTGACAGATTAAGGTTTGCAAATTAATGCCAAAAGTAATTATAATTTTCTTAAAATATACGAAAATTAAATTGGCATTCAACATCAAAAGGCAATAGCAATGCTTTCTAGCAATATTTCTCAAAGACGATTGTATTGATGCATGTAGTACAACGTTTTTTCACGTACTCCAAATTAACATGATATAAACTAATAAACACAATTAAAAAAATAATAATACCCTACATAATCCAAAATGGCAATATTTATCCTAAATTATTTTACGCTGTTATATATTTAACTGTTCATGGATTGAATCGTTTCTAAATGGAGTGGCAAAGCGTCTTAGGCTTTGCGATATTCTCAAACTCGTGACTTAGATGCTATACCTCAAAAGTTCTTTCGAATCATTTATAATTCATCGGTTCTCAACCGATTTGAACACCGACTCATAAATCATTCAAAAGATCCTCCAAAATTGTTTTAAATTAAATAGAATTGATTTTCGGATAAAAATTAGTTATCAGTTATGAACCGGTTCATTACCGTTTGGGACCGGTTCAGTTTTATAGAAAATTCCAATACCTTTCCAACGAGCGCAAACAAAACCCCATTCGCTTGATAAAATGTGCTCTCTAGTATATTTTTAATCTTTGACCTGGAAAAACCATTATTAGGAATGATTCAAAGGTGTTGTCGTATAAGGGGAAATGTCTGCCTGGGTAGTCTCTAAAACATATCCAAAAATGAAAAAAAATCTTACAACGCGTTTTCGAGCAATCCCAAATAATCATGATTTTGGATGGTTAGTAGGGGGGAGTGAGGGGCATGTTAACGATTCTTGGGTCGACTTCCCCCGAAGGTCCCAAGTCTTTATCTCTAACCGTTTGGCCTCTAGATCTGGCAACAGCCGGACGGACAGACGGACAAACAACGTGACGACATTTCTCAGAAATCCTCTGAAACGCGAAGATTTGTTGACAAAAGTGGTCTCCGGGAGATGGATGGTGGAAATTTTAGGGGCATTGAAAATATCGAAAGCCCAATAAACATTTCTGGTCAAAAATTGGACAAAATGTCGAAAAACGAGGTCAAGAAATGGGCGAAAACTGGGCACACGCTGGGCAGATTGTCGAGAATGGGGAATAATCTGTCGACATACCGTCGACATCACTGTCGACAATATTTCGAAATTTTTTCCCCAAATATTTTCCAATATTTGTCCAGTCCACAAAAGTCAAAATAAATTCCACAGTGAGTTGCCAGCTGTGAAAAATATATTCCACATACAAAATAGATATTCCTCTGGCAACCACGTCAAGCGATAAATAATTCCATCTCCCAAAATGAATGGAAATTATGATTCCTTTATCGCAGGAATACAATGACTTTTATATTTAATTAGAAATTGCAGCATTGCTTCTCCGATAGAGAATTGTGTGAGGAATCATATAGTTTCACGCCTCACATGAACAATAATTATTTCTCTGAAAAAATCAACTTGAAAAATTCAATTATTTTTATTATTTTTCCAATTCCATCCAAAAAAATCTTTATTTTTTGTTAAGTCATAAAAAGTATAAAATAAAATTTTGGAGCAGACAGAAGACGAGAAAAAATAGTTAAATTTTCCTCTTTATTTCATTTACTTGAAATGTCGCCATTTGCAGAAAAAATACGGAATGCGTATTTTCTACACGGTATAATAATCGCGTATGGTTGGGGTAAAATATGTAAAAGGACTAATATTTCAATAATTTAATATTTTTAGTTTCATATTGTAGATCTTTCCTTAAGACTAAATAATAAGCAAATATTCATTTTAATTGTTGTATTTCAAAAACAAAAAAAAAATGTTTCATCATATCTTAATCCAATATTTTATGTAAATCATTTTTGTAACATTTTTTGCTTTCTTTTATGAACTTTTCATAATAATTTTTTTAAATTTAAATTTGTAAGATAATTTGTAACTTGGACGTTACCGAAAGTCCACAAATTTTTACATAAATTTACCTAATCTAAATTGTACCTTGTTGGCAGAAAAATGATCATAAAATTCTAAATCTAAAGACGAAACGGTATGTTAGTCTTTAAACACCCAATATAGTGAGACATGTTAAAACAGTAATTGTTAACTGGCAAACATATAGAATACCTACGATATAAGACAAAGCGGTGACAATTAATCTGGATTATCGGTAATTGTAAAACAATATACGGACTTTGAGTCTATAAACGTCCAGAATGGGGCTATTTTAAAATGTGTGGCTATATTGTTATATGAGTATTCCGCTTATTTCTCAATGAAGCTGCCCCTTATAATTATTTTATTTAGATCTACAATTATTTTGTGTATCCAAATTACATCATATTAAAACCCAATTTCCGGCAGATGACGCAAAACGATGATTGTTAACACTGAAACTGTGTAGAATACTCGTGACATAGGAGAAAACGGGGACTATTTAAAAACACCCAAAATACATATCCAATATCGGCTCCATTCCATACTATTCTAAGTCGACTTAAGATTTGATTAATAAGATTTGTCTATGGGTCGGTTATATTCCTTGCGGAACCGCTGCACCCAGGCCACTTATTTGGGCCCATTATGCACTCCCCATTCTCCTGTTCTATCTTAACCCCCAAGGCGAGTAAACCTGCTCCATATCACAGTGCTCTGTGTGCGTTCTGATACACACAGTACCGCTTTATATCACGGTAAACCAACCTTGGTTTGTGGATCTGGGCAGTGAATGAGTATTTGTATTCGACTGAACTCTGCATGTCGAAACTTATTTCCTATACCAACCTCTCTTTTTAGGCGGTTCATTGTCAATGTATTGACATTACTTTTCCATTCATTCACTGGACGAATTCGAGACTATTACAGCAGCTGAAAAATCTGCAGCTGCCTAGTCCCGAACCTTCGACCTCACAGTCACAGAGCCACTGCTCTATCCACTGATCCACTGAGGCCCTCTCTAAGTCGACTTAAAATTATATTACTCCGAGAGATATGTTGTACCCGGGACCGAGATCTACAACTGGCGAAAATTTGGTGGTCATCCGGTGTTCGGGTAACGGTATATTCAATTTTTTCGAAAAAAAAAATACACGGGGAACATAGGAAATTGCCAACTTCAAATGGCTCTCCTGAAAAGTTGTCATTCTGAGATAGCATAGTATGGAATAGAACCGTCGATATTAGGCAGGTCAAAACGGGGATTTCCCTGGAAAGCGTGTAGACTAAGATTAAGATTTAGGATTTATCTATGGGTCGGCTTAAACCTTTTATCGCATCCGGGCCACTTATTTGGGCCCGTTATGCACACTCCATTACTCCATTCTATCTTAACCCCGAAGGCGGTCCTCCAGCTCCATATCTCGGCTTCTGTATGCTTTATGTACACACATAGTGCCGTTTCTATATTGCGGCAGACCAGCCTTATTTAGATCAGTTGCAGTGAATGTGTATTTTTATCGACAGATCTCTTTATGCCGAACTCGTTTCTGTACCAGCCTCTCTTGTTTAGGCGGTTCATTGACAATGCATTAGGCATTCCTTTTTCATCCATTCACTGGACTAATTCGATATGGCTGCTGAAAAATCTGCAGCTGCCGAGTTTCGAACCCAAACAAGACCTCACAGTCATAGAGACACTACTCTACCAACTGATCGACTGAGGCTCACTTAAAGTAACTTAAAGTTCATAGGCGCCCGAAATTCCAGCGAGATAGGGCAAAAGAGGGATTATCAACTAGCAAATCTATAGAATACCCGAGATATAAGACGAAACGGGAACTTAAGTTCATGAACGCTCGTAATACCAATGAGATAGAACAAAACGTTGACTGTTAGTCGAAAAATGCGCAAAATATTTACAAGATAGAGTGAAATGGGTACAAAACCTACTATATCCAAATGGAAATCTTTAGTTCATAGATGCAAGCATACGCAAAACGTCTAGAATACTTGCTATGTAGAACGAATGAGAAACTGTTAGGTTACAGATACAGGGGTCTGTATAGTATTTTACACAGAATCGTGAAAGTTTTCTGCAGAAGAATTTTGTACGGTTATTTCGGTTATTTCGATGTTATTAGTGTCATTTACAGACTAACAGTGCCTATTTTGTCTTCTTTAGCGAGTATTCTGTACATTTCATATCTAACAAGACTTATTTTGCCTATATCGCAAATAATTTTGACTTTTACAGACTAATAATTCCTATTTTTTATATCACGCGTATTCTGGACGTTTTTGAAGTAAAAGATGCAGTTTTGTCCTTAATTCGTGGTTTTGTGCACTAATAGTCTCAGTTTCGACCTTATTCGCGGGTATTACAGACTTGTTTTGCAGATTTTCGCAAGTGTTATGGAAATTTACGAAGTATAAGTCCCCATATCGTCCAATGTGACGAGTATTCTGAATATTTATTGGTCAAAAATCTCTGTTTCGTCCTATTTTACGAGTATTCTGGACTTTATTTCTTGAAAATACTCGCTTTAATCTACCTCGCTTGTATTCCGCTAAGTCTAACATCCCTGTTACGTTTTATATCATGAGAATGTATTTTTATTGAAGGATCGCTACTCTTAAGGTCTCTACTACACGCTATAGAAATTTATGTCCATATTGAAGCAAATTCCCTATCCTACGGTTGCGTAGGAAAACTCGTCAATTTGGACATAAATTTCTCTAGGTAGAGACCATTAATTGAGAAGTGCTCCCAATATCACGAGTATTCTAGACGTTTTCGGACTAACAATTCCCATTTTTTCCTAACACGTCGGTATTTTAGACGCTTACGGACTAAGCGGCAGTTTCCGTTTTGCCCTAACTTGTAAGAATTCTGGACATTTACAAACTTACAGTTTCCCTTTTGTTCTACCTCTCGAGTATTCTAGACGAGTTTTCCGGCTAATAATCCATGTTTTCCCATATCTTGATATTATTTTGGAGGCTTATTCGTACTAATGGTCCCCGCATTGCTCTTTTCTACTGGTATTCTGAATGTTTATGCACTAACAGTCTCTGTATTGTTCGATTACATTGATTTTTTAGACGTTTCCAGGCTAACATTTCATATTTTGCCCTATTTCGCTAATACTCTGGGCCTTTACTTATTAACAGCTTCCATATCGCCTAATATTATGAGTATTCTAGATGTTTTCTGGCTGACAATACGCTTTTCTCTTTTTCTAACGAGTATTTCAGGCGCTCACGGACTAAATAACAATCCTCGCGGGAATTCTGGATGTTTACGGATACGTAATAATAGCCCCTTTTTGTTTTATTTCGTCGGTTTTCTGGTTTTACAAACATTTAGCAATTTAGTAACAATATTTATCTCCATATCACATATTCTCTTAAAAATTTGTCAAAGAAAAATGATATGAAAAAGTTTTAATTAAAAATAGAAATAAAGTGAATTTACAAAAAATATAAAAATAAAAATATGTTTAAATAATCTATTTCTAAAATCCAATATTGAGAATGAATATTTGCCTGTTTTTTTTAGTTTTTTATATTTATTTCTCGCTTAAATTTGGCACAAAATATGTTTTTTTTAACAACAAATCAGACCAGCATACGTAACATTATCGGATTCTTTTAAATTGTTGGAGTGCAAAAAGATATCAGATAATGAAAGTGCTGAAAAAGGGTAGTTTTATTTGAAATATATTATTTTGAAATTCAAAAAAGCCTTTTATTGGCCAAAAGAGACTTTAAAATAATATTGGTAATTTAATAATTCAATAAATTATTAAATTTTAAATTTATAATTAAATTATAAATCAATATTATATTCCAATATAATTAACCAGATCGTAGCCCCAGTGCCAGATACAGTACTTTTTTTTATTTAATTTAATAAATTACACGATGAACGTAATAAAGTCCGGAGTAATTATTACGTGTAATTAATGAATTGTTATTGTCGATTGAGGAAATCATTGAGGCTGAGGGTGCTGAACTATTGACTGAGGGAAAACTATAGTTGAGAAAGAATTTCTCCTGACGTAGGGCTTCAAAGGCTTCACCAACTAGACTAAGAGCGATTTAAATCAATTTATCAAGGCCAGTGAGCACTTATCACTTTATCAATGATGAAGGGAATGCGATGTCACGAACTGCGGAGTATTGAGCGGATTATGACTCAAATTGATTCTGAAGAGGCGTAGGGCAAGCGTTATGATGATCTAGATTGGAAGATGTTACGCTACATGGGACTCTTCCATCATTTTTGCATCTTTCGTGGGATCTTCAGCGGGAGAAACAAAGGCAAGAGCTACCTTGCATCAAGAATCCCAGAAACTGAACAGAAAATTTAAGAAGAAGAAGAATACAACGAACATGGTCAGGATTTTTTCCAATTTTTGTCGACAAAATTTCGAAAGATTCTGTCGAGATTATTTCGAAAGAAAAATTTCGAAAATCTGTCCAGTTTCTGTCCAATTGGAAAATATTTGGACAGAAATTTTTCCAATCGCTTGGAAAATTATCTGTCCAATATCTGTCGACACTGTGTCGACGAAAATTGGGCAGCTTTCCAATCGGAAAGAAAATGTTGATTAGGATTATATAAATACTACACTGTAAGAGAAATCCGAAAAAGTTAAAATAACATTTCGGAAATGTTAATTTTACCCTGCAGTATAGATCCAAAATCGGTGTAAATATTACCCTTTTTAGGTGTATTAAGGCTTAAAGTTACCTTTTTTAATGTTAATTTTACCTTTAAAAAGGTGTAAAATTAACATTAAAAAATGTTGATATATTTTTACAACTAAAAAGTGTTAAAGTTATGAGAAAAAAGTTAATCGCACCCTCTTTTTTTCTCAGTGTACTCTCTCCGTGGAGTTCGAGCAATAAAAATATTTCACTAAAATATTTTTAATCCACAACATCAAAAATATTTCTCTAAAATATTTTTAATATTGTGGATATTATTCACTTATTAAAATAATTAAAATTACGTGCATTTTTCATTTTCGAAAAGAGAAATATCATAAAGTTATTTGACGAAAAATTGCAAAGAAAAAATTTCAAATTACCTATTTATAAAGTTTGAAATTTAATAGACAAAGTACAAAATATCTTGCTTTGCATATGGAAACAAGCATTTTTTTTAAAGTTCCTAACCTTAATTCAACCATATACAGGTTGAAAAGCTATTAAATTCAAAGTATATTTTAAGTAAACTAGGGTAGTTCAGCTGAACATATCGAGATCGACACCTATCACCGGAAAAATTGCCATTTTATTATGATTTAATTAATATGAAGGCTCAATCACCCTGGAGGGCCTAATTTTCAACGGATTTGGTTAATTTTGGATTTTTTCGAAAGGCCGTGTTATTCTGAGCCTGACTGCATTGGTCACAATCGATGATAATAGCTCTATTTCGAAAATATTGTTTTTTCGCACTTTTTCAGTCTTCTAACCCATATAAAATTGAAACAGTAAGAGATATCGACTTCTGGTCTTCGGTGACCTTCCTATTATAACATCTCGAAACTAATCTCTTTCTGTATTTATTTATGCGTTCTCTGTTCCCCTAAAATCCGTCTAAATTGAGGTTTTTCTTATTTTTTTTTTTTTGTACTTAGGAGGAAGTGAAGGACCTTTGAATTGGAGCAGCTTTGAAATCGGGGTTTTATCACGTATTAGTTAATGGAATTGGGCCTTTTCAATGTAATTAAGTTTCGCAATTGATTTGTGTTTTGGAGGTAAATTATATCATGAGAAGGTCCAGTTTGACTTAAAAATGGGAGCGAAAAGCTCAATTCAAACGTGCCCCACTTCCCCCTATGAATTTAAATTAAGTTATTTTTGATTAAGTTAAAAAAAATTGTAGAAAATATGCTGTTTTTTAGTCTACTTGTCCCACGTAATGCCTTAAAACAATATTTAAATTTACTGATTTCATCTGTTTTTTTTTTTATCCTACCTCTATGTGGCCATCGCCGTCTTAGCGTCAAATTGTTCTATCAATGTATTAACTAATAATTTAATTATTTCTATTAAAAAGCAATGCATCTAAATAAAAGTAAATTTTAAATTATCTCACTTTATTTCTTCTATTTTATAAATAAAGAAACATGAAACACAGATCATACAGATTAAAGTAAGGGAAGTCTTTCAGATTGCGTATACTAGAATTTTTCAATTTTACCAAAATTTATTAATTTTATTAGTTAAAACATTTGTTTATAAATTATAATTCTTCAAATTATGGAAATACCTTATTTTCATTTTCTGTTTTATATATTACTCGAATTGAAAGACACCCAAATATAAATGAAAATTTGATTATTCAGGGGTTTGAGGCTTCGTACATACTTTGACTTAGAACACTTCATTTTTTTCCATCTCCCTTTAATAAATCTGCTTTATTTTTTCAGAAGATGTGTCACTTTAGCCAAGCTAATGAAATATGCCATAGATAAGATCAAATTCATTAAATAAATATGACAAAATTTATCAAGTATTCGAAGGAAATTGTGAAGATGATTAAAAGCGAGTTTTTTCATAGTTTCTTCTGAAGGTTAGAATTATAGCTAAGACAGCGATGGTCACATTCAGAGAAAGGTATTTTAATGTTGATAAATTAATATGATTTTAATTTCTTTTGCCAATTTACTTTTTTTCGGCGAGAGATTTTACGTAACCCAGATTATGCTTTTGATTAACTGTTGAAAACTCCCATTTGTCCCAAGAAATGGACTCATGCAATTAAAATATTTTAATTTTGATCAAGTCTGTGAGCTCTCTTGAATTGCGATTCAAGGCATGAGAATAACAAATGAGACAAGTGTTGGGACACAAATTGAAACAACAAAAAAAATCTATTTTTGTGAAAAGATGGGAAGGAAGAGGCATATGAAAATAAAACAACTATAAAGATGGTTTTCTTTTTCCTTCCCAAAGTGTCGCGTTTGTGAAAGAAAATAGCTCAAGTTCATTGCATACTTCTCGCAAAATTCTATTTGAGAACTTTCTGAAGATTCTCCTTGATATTCCATACTACATTGCAGTCGTCAGTTATTCATATTACATCGTTTTAATTTGATATATACATACTTCTACTTCCTGAAGCTATAGTGAATTTTTTATGACACGTGATGCTTAAATTAAGCTTTTTAACTTGAATCCACTTGAGTCACGTGCAAATGAGTTTGAATGTATTTCTTATCAATCCAAATTGATTCTACAAAATATTTTGTACTTGATGAATTGTTAATGGGGAGATGAATAAAATGGTAATGTTTGTATTTATTGCTCATTTCTTGAGGGATGTTTAATTTTACAAAATATATTGATGTATGGGGGGATATAATTGAACATAGCTCAAGGAGAAATATTTGATTTTATTCCATATGCAAATATTTCATCATGTTTTTCTTCTTTAACTTCAGCCAAATGCTCCATTTATTCAGTTGAAATCGATCAATGTCACGTAAAATGTGATGAAAACACGAGCTTTCTTTGGAGCTTTTTGCTCAACTTAAGTGAAATTTCATTGGAATTTTTATTATACCATACCTCCTAAAATAGTAATAAAAAAAGGATTTTCATTCTATTGTGAAGCAGGTGTTAAAACCATTGACCCCTTGAGGGTGTGTTAAAACAATTTGTACAGGTGAACATCATTGTCAGAAGGAGTTAGAGTAACTGATGAGTTTGTTGCACAAAACTGTTCAACATGCAAATACGTCATATTTATTTTTTTTTTAGCTTTTTTTTAGTGAGAAAATATTCCAATTTTACGATCCATTAAGCATATTCATGCACTGTAAACATTGCCCTCGAGTATCCAAAGAATTTATCAAAATAGCTGGTAAATACGTTGAGAAATGATTTTAATTCAAATGGGGAGTACATTGAGGGTGTGCGGGCGGGAGGATTGGTAAAGTTTTATAATATATGAAATGCGCGCCTCAAGCTCTGCGTGGTAGAGAAGTTATGGGAAGGAAATGAACTTTAATTGCAGTGTTTTATTTTGATATTCAACAATCAAGTTGTTTAATTTTGTTTACACAAAAACTCAGCGAAGAATCCATCCTTGAGGGAATGAGATTTTGTGGATACAATAAAAAGATACTAATTTTGTGGGGAAGTGTAAGCAAATAAAATGATGTGGTTGGCTAAATTGGATATTTATCAGCAAATGGAAATTTGAGACTTTATCTTGAGGATTTTTAAGGATTTTATAGAGGAGAGTAGGTGTATTTTTTGAAATTTCTGCATAGAATGTGATCAATTGACGAGATAAAGTCTTTTTATTTCTCTCCAATCTCTCTTCTATTTTGAAATATTTTCCTACAGAATCCCAAGAAGCAAAAAGTCTTTTATTTAAAAAAAAATCATTACAAGATCTTGTAAATAAACTTTTAAAGAACTAAGGGAGAGCGTGCTACCTTTGCTTGACTCAAGCTTCGGACAACTCTGTTTTTTTCTATATATTGTTAATACTTGACCCATGACTATATTTACAAATAAATTTTATTTACAAATATTTACAAAAAAAAAAATAACAAAATATTTTTTTCTTGTTGTCTAGGATTTACGATTTCGGAAATTTCAAAATTATCAAATTTGTCCACTTGAAGCATAATAATGACAATCGTTTTCTAGTGATTTTAAAAGAATATAAAGTAATTTTTAGACTTGTTGCAAAAGTTGTCTTATTATTACTGTGACAATTTATCTTGAACTTAAGAAAATGCATGAGGTGTAGTTTTAATACAGAATCATCAAACATTTTCTCACGACAAATTATTCAATATTAAACTTTAAAGCAGGGGTGAGCAAGAACCGTTTGAAACAGAATAAACGTCAAAATAATGTCCAGTAGGGGAATTTTGTAACGCTCTGGCAATGCCGTATGACAAATTGGGTTTGAATCTCAGGAGAGCTTTTTCGGAAATGCGATTCTGTAGCCGTGGTATTGCCATTTCAGCTCACGTGACATTATCAGAAGTCACATATTTGAGATTTCTGGCAATTAAAATGACAATGAATGTTGTTAAGCAAATCAACCAAGACAGACTGTGTTTTCATAATATCATTAAGTAAAGGCATTTTATTAAAAAATCAGTGAATTGCATTTTCGAACTCATGTGATATGACAAAAAAGCTCGATTGGCATTGTCAGGTTTCGAACTCATGCGTGACAATGCCACGCAAAAGGCAGAATTTCCCTCCAGGTGACGTTTCGACCATTGACGTACAATTTTCATTTGACGTTTGTTCGGTTTCAAACGGTTCTTGCTCACATCTCCTTTAAAGCAACCCACAATGTGCAATATATTCGAAAGAGATTTTACACAGAGATTTTACAATACACCTAAAAAGGGTAATATTTACACCGATTTTGGATCAATACTGCAGGGTAAAATTAACATTTCCGGAATGTTATTTTAACTTTTTCGGATTTCTCTCAGTGAAGTTGTAAATAAAATTCTTATAATTAATTTTAAAAATCATTTAAGTCAGAATATTTTAATTTTTTTTGTTTTATTTTGAGAATTTTTACTTTAAAACTTTTATTAATTAAGTGACATATTTACTATTTGATATTCAGATAAGTTTATGCACATCAAAGAACGTTTCATTTATGTAGCACTAAAATCAAGCAATTAATGATAGAAGAATATTTATGAATTTCAAAATCTTATATTTTTGACGTAAAATTAAATTGTACCGATAATTAGTAATTTTTGATAGGTTATCTTCCACTATATAAACAAACGAAATTCTGGAATTATTTTTACTGCATTTTTCTGGTGAGGTCAAAATCCCCAAAGACAAAATTCGCTAAACCAAAATCCCGAATTTTTAAAAATGTCATAGCAATGGGAAAGGGGAGCACCTTTGAAAGTGGGGCACATTTGAAATTGGGACTTTTCACCTATTTTTAAATAAAATTGAGCCTTATCATGAAATAATTTAGGTGCACAAACAGAATGAGAAGCTAAATTAAATTATGATATGGCTCATTTGTACTTAAACATAAGAGAAAAACCCAATTTCAAAGGTACCCCACTTTGAAAGGTATGCTCCACTTCCCCCTACTTCCACAATTATATTCTCGCTTATTGGAGGCAAAGTGAGTTTTCTGTGTTTTGGGAAATCATTTTACACTTTTTTTTTATTTTACCTCTGTATAATTATGTCCCTTTTTGACTATTCGGGATCGGAATTTTGGTTTTCGAGATTTTGACTTTCGGAATTTTGGCTGCTATCTATTGACCTTAAACCTCTAACTATAAAGCAGTCTTCAGATCTGACATTCGGCCCAATTTCCAAATATTGCAAATTTTTAACGAGCAATTAACAGCAGTTCATCAAAACTTATTAGATTGTTATTAATGCAACATACTAAGTCCCCAAGTATTTCTAAAAACCTTTCTTATTTACGAAATAAAGAAGTTAATCCGTATGGTTAACTTCTTAGTTATATTCGAATTTCATATAATTTACAGGTTATATGGGCTAGATACTGTTTATCGTTATTTTATAAAACGGTAACGTTTAATACGGAATTTTCCTGAAATCCCAAATTTCACTTTCATGACCCAAATTTGATCCTTTTGCAAAGGATGAATCAAATTAACATGTTCTAATATGATAAATGTGCATTCGAAGTTCTAAATTTGATCCATCCTTTGCAAAAGGATCAAATTTGGGTCAATTTTATCCTTTTATTTTTACCAGTGTTCTCAATCTTGTCCTGCCTCCCTCTAGCGAACCCCGTCTCGTCCTCGTGCAGGACTGTAATGTCGAGCACTGGGAGACCTTCCCAATTTAGTATGATCATGCCGTGTCTAAGACGGGTCCCGGACGGCAGGGCGATCGGTGCCTCCTTTATAATAACCGCCGATAGTTCTGCTCGGCTAATTCCCGAGATGACATAGTCTGGAATCCTGTCATGTCGGTCAATGCGTCGGCTCTTTGTATGGATGCACATTCCGAGGATATGACCAAGTGTCTTCAGCATTATGCCACATCTACGGCAATTCACATAACGCTGTTTAGTATGTGATTGTTATTAGCACGATGTGTTACTATTTGTGAAATTCACAATTCAATCCCACTAATCGACAATGATTTTGACTTATGCCATTATCATGGCATATCATTCTATTACTATCAATCATATTCACATATCAATCCTAAAAAACTTACCATGTCTATGGCTATTTGAACGAAGTATTAATATGTATCATCTACATTTGCTCGATATTCTACTATTTATAATGCAGGTATACTCAAATGAACTAGTCCATAATTAATATTACATATCTTAAAGAAATCGATCAGTCTTTTAATAATGTCTTTAGAATTCTCATATCCTTATAAGAAGTTTTTATAAAAATGGAAGTCTTCAAGATATTTATCAGCGGATTATTTTCATTTTAAAGAATCAGAATGTTCAGATGATTCAGATGATGAATTTTTATTAACATTTATTTTTCATAATTGTTTAATAAATATAAAACCCATAATACTCAATTTAGATATGAATTATGAAGAAGAAAATGTTTCTTGGGAATACTCTTGTATCTCTCTCTGTAGTGCAATCAAATATCGTATTTCTCCTTTATTTCTCCAATTTCGATGCAATTCCCTCTTTGCTCTGGGAAAACAAATGTGAAAATTCTGCAATTGCAATGCACACAACATATTCATTTTCTTCTCTTTCTTAGCCTTGATAGACACTAATTGTACTTTATGTTGACACTTTAATAATGTTTTTGAGGAAGTAGAACAAGACAATTTAAAAACATTTTCCCCAACACCAAGGATCATGCAATATTTTTCACTGTTTTCTCTCTAATGGCAATTCTTATGGTTTCCGTGGGAGACCCAAAGACAACCATTTCGTGACAGAACTTCTTGCCAGTCCTCACGGAGGCATGTTCTTTCAGACACCAGCAGTGGAATCATTTGGTAAAAATGTAATATTTGCTAAAATGCTGTTCACCACTTTCCCTGCCTCTTCCCGAGGACACCACGCACTTCTTGCCACCCACAAGCTTTGAAGCACTCGGTAATGCTCTCCACCAGAGAAGTTCCTCATCACATGGGGAGAATCCTCCGTAGCATACAAATGATAATAATGTGCGGTTTTGTTTGCTTTCTGTGGAATTGAGGGAGAAATCCTTGAAGTTTAGGGAATGAGATTGGGGTTCTTACTCGGCAGGGTGGGCTATTACATATATAGAATGGGAGGGGCATATAATTGGGAAAACATTCCATCAGGGGAGCGAACATGCACTTGATTTTGGGGCTGATTTTTGGCGATAGTCCAAGAAGCAACAATGGAATTAATGCGATTTGCCTAAAGCTGAAAGAGAAACTCCATAATCTCATTTTTTTGGATTTTTTCTGCTTCGGCTTTTATGGTTAAGATAATAATTTCTTTTGCTGACTCAGAAACGAATCAAAATTACAGTATATAGCAAATATAGGGGAAAACTGGGATAATTTTTTTTTTCAGAATAAATAAGAACAAAACCGTTTATTTAAAATTTTGAAATTGTAAACAACGAATTAAAATATCGGTAGAGCACTGTTTCGAATACAAACTCTTAAAAGTAAATGTGATCCAAAATTAGAAAATTCACGAGATAGAGCTCACCGTGAATTAGCTTTTTGCATAATCTTTTGGAATCACTAGAGATCAAATTGATTCATAAATCACTGAAGCATTAGAAAATCAAAAAATCGGTACTTAACCGATTCCTTACCGATGAAGACCGATGCAGCTGGGTTTTAATTTGCAATATTTTTCTAAAAAATCTAAACTTAACCAAAAAGAAAAATGAGCCTTCCAAAGTATTTGACCTTTGGCCTTCAATAATTCAAAATGGCGAATTTTCCGATCATAGGTATGTTTGGGCGAAATATTCGCCAGGACCAGCTCTAAAACATATCCAAAAATTATTGAAAAAGCTTGGGCCAATTTTGAGAAAAATCGAAAAACATTTTTCTTAGGGAATATTATTAAAAAGCATTATTATTGACACCATACTCTGTACCATTTGGAATACACAATTTTTACACTTATCCTTATCGAAAAACATAGACTAATGAAAAAATGTCAGACTACTTACATTTTATTAGGTATAATAAATAATTTTCAACATTTTGACGACAGTGTCAATAGGGGTTCTCTGCCGAAAAGGTGTTCCTTCCACCCTAAGCAATTTCATGGAATCCAATATATGTTCGGAAATATAAAAATCTATATATCAAAAAATAATACAATGTTCGAAGAACCGTAAATCTGAACATACAAAAATGCGAAAATCAAAATGTACAAAAATTCGAAAATTTGAATTTTCTAATTGTTGAAGTTTCTTGTTTTTAAGATTTTCGAAATTTTGGGCTCTTCAATTTTTCGGATAAAATATCAAAAATTAGAAATAAAATACTTTAAAAGCACTTTATTACTGAATCGGGTACTAAACGTAAGAAAAACGTGATTAATAGCACTAAACAACTGTCATTTTGGGATTTTCACACTCATAACGAATATCATATGCACTAAAAATCGATTTTCGTGGACAGCCGTCCTATCCGTCCCGTCAGGAGTATAAACTCTTCTGGAGAGATAACGGAAAGAGATATCGACAAGCGGTTTTTGGCAAAGGTTAAATGTCTACACTGCTGGCAATAATCATAGCTCCACTTTTTCATACTGGAAAATCTTTGAAAAAAAAATTTTTTTGGAAAAAAATAAAAAAATCATTTGAAGGTATTTTCAAACCGATATGAAAAATTGCCATTAGAATTTCATACCGTTAGAACTGTGAGTACTGTGATAGAATCTTTATCAAAATGGCGATTTTCGGGTGGCAATAATTATAGCTCCACTCATTAAATTTGGCCCTAGGGTATTTATTTTCAATCAGTGAAGGTAAATATCCTTTAGTAATTTAATTAATAACTTTATTAAGCTAATTAGAATCATTTTTATAAAGTTTTTCGTGAATTTTGCTGAAATTTTGTAAGAAAAATGTTTAATGAACAAAAATAAGGGATTAATTAAGGTCTTGAAAGGGATGGAAATTGACAACCAGAAAATTTCCATAAAAATGACGAGATCCTATCACTTTTCATCCGAATTTATCCAAATAGCTGACATATATGCATTTTAAACCACTCCCAGGGCTAAAAATCTTCTTTTGTTAGAGGCAAAAGTGTGCAATTTTCCGAGTTACAGTCTAAAAAAACAAGTTTTCTACCGAAATTTGATGTAAAACAATGCTAACTGCTTAATCTCATCATGTCCTGTTGATTCTGCCCCAAACCAGAATTCCAAGTGACTAAGGTGGTCTTCAGAATACTGAAATAAAAAATTATCAAAAAGAAGCTTTTCGCAGTTTGATGAATGGAAGGTGTTTTACGTCATTTAAGTGGTGCAAAATTAGTTTTTTCGAATAAAAAAATTGATAGGTCTTGTCTTAACTTGTTTTCTGCCTGAAAAAATAATTTTAAACCACTTAAATGACGTAAAACACCTACTATTCATCAAACTGCAAAAAGCTTCTTTTTGATAATTTTTTATTTCAGTATTCTGAAGACCACCTTAGTCACTTGGAATTCTGGTTTGGGGCAGAATCAACAGGACATGATGAGATTAAGCAGTTAGCATTGTTTTACATCAAATTTCGGTAGATAACTTGTTTTTTTAGACTGTAACTCGGAAAATTGCACACTTTTGCCTCTAACAAAAGAAGATTTTTAGCCCTGGGAGTGGTTTAAAATGCATATATGTCAGCTATTTGGATAAATTCAGATGAAAGGTGATAGGATCTTGTCATTTTTATGGAAATTTTCTGGTTGTCAATTTCCATCCCTTTTAAGACCTTAATTAATCCCTTATTTTTGTTCATTAAACATTTTTCTTACAAAATTTCAGCAAAATTCACGAAAAACTTTATAAAAATGATTCTAATTAGCTTAATAAAGTTATTAATTAAATTACTAAAGGATATTTACATTCACTGATTGAAAATAAATACCCTAGGGCCAAATTTAATGAGTGGAGCTATAATTATTGCCACCCGAAAATCGCCATTTTGATAAAGATTCTATCACAGTACTCACAGTTCTAACGGTATGAAATTCTAATGGCAATTTTTCATATCGGTATGAAAATACCTTCAAATGATTTTTTTATTTTTTTCCAAAAAAATTTTTTTTTCAAAGATTTTCCAGTATGAAAAAGTGGAGCTATGATTATTGCCAGCAGTGTATAGGTGGCTAGAAGTAGGTGATGTCAGACCGATTCCTTCCCACCCTCTCACCTACCGCCATTTTGGAATAACCCCAAATTTTGTTTTCTCAATAACTCTGTTCCTATGGTATCGATCGCTTAAGTCAACTTTAGCGATCGTGCCCTTCACTGAGAAAAAACGGGGTGCAATTAACATTTTTTCCTCAGAACTTTAACACTTTTTAGGTGTAAAAATATATCAACATTTTTTAATGTTAATTTTACACCTTTTTAAGGGTAAAATTAACATGAAAAAGGGTAACTTTGACTATAACCCTAACTTTGTTTAGAGTTTAGGGAAATATCGGCTGATCAGCCGATTTTTCAGACAAACTCAATTATACAATGCAGTGCGACTTAACTTAAGGCAAGGGCGATAGGTTTAATCTCATTTGCATACACATGCAGTTGGTCTTTTATAAATCACAAAATTGGCATCTAATCTCACACCTACCCCTACACTGAAAAAAAAGAGGGTGCAATTAACATTTTTTCCTCAGAACTTTAACACTTTTTAGGTGTAAAAATATATCAACATTTTTTAATGTTAATTTTACACATTTTTAAGGGTAAAATTAACATGAAAAAAGGTACCTTGAACCCCTAATACATCTAAAAAGGATAATATTTTCACCAATTTTGGATCAATACTGCAGGGTAAAATTAACATTTCCGGAATGTTATTTTAATTTTTCGGATTTTTCGGATTTCTCTCAGTGTACAAAATAGCGTTTTAACTTTATTTTTGAAATACCAAATAAATCTTGTACAAAATAAACTTTTGATTTTTAAATAATCTCAACTGAAAAGCTCATTTGAAGCTATTAGTCGCATAACCATATCAGCTTTTCGTGAAAACTCTTCCCCAACTTAATATCACGCTGAGTCGAAACCAACGACGAAACAAAACTCCCACTAGCAAGAATAATACATCCGGAAAATAGGTGTGAAAATGTTCCCCGAGTCTTTGAAATATGAGTACATTCTGGTGAATTCACAAACTGAAAATCATGAGTGAGTTACCTCTTCTGTGGATTGTTTGGGGTTGTTGAGGGAAGCTTTTTCAGCCACCAAATACCTTTTCCTGTGGTGTGAGGTGAAGAGTGAATATGTGGCAAATTGCTCGTTGTATGTTGTATGTAGATAAATTTTAACATAATTCAGCAGGTAAAGGATTAAGCATGTGTTGAAGTTATACAATTCGCGGTGTATTTGGCGTGGAAGAAATGAGTATAGACTTTAGCCAAATCTATTTTGTGTACATAATAACGCCCCCAAAAATGGGTCTTTTATGTGTTTTCACGGTAATTCATATTCAATAATTGGATGAAAATTCATTTAATTTTCACCATCAGTGAACCACATGATAAGGCACAAATTTTATGCCACTGCGAAAGGAAAGTTCCAAATATTTGGCATGTCTAATAAAACATCCCTCCCATCGATAATGGGCCCTTCTCTTTGGGTTGGATTGTTTCTCATCAATAAGAAAAAGCAAAGTATTGTTAATTTTATTGGTATTTTCATACGATTAAATTTCTTGTTGCTGCTATCAACTTCATTCTGTCGCATTCAATCGACATTCTCAGATATTCTAGGCAAATTTCATCCAATTAAATAGCTGTCTAAATCATCACTCATGAGAAGGATATCACAATAAAATAAAATACGAACTGAAGGAATCTCCCAATTTGGATGTCAGTACAATTTCTTTACTTGAAAGATATTCTCCCCTCAATCCAAAATCTCCATTTGATAGGATATATGTTAAGAGGATATCTCTCTGGGGTTGTAGTCGATGTCTTTTCCTTTGTCAGATCCTAACACCAGCCAAAGAGGAGCAATTTTCCTCAGTTAAATATTTGATCTTTTTATTGAAATACACAACACATATTCGTCACTTTTATCCCTTTTATCACATGTCACATATTCTACTTAAGTGCTGATAAGAATGAGATTTCCGCGCGAAAATTTTGAGGATTTTTTTTCTTCTATTTATGTATAGATATTTTGTCGATAAAATACCATAAAATACTCTTGTAAGTAGGTTATAATATAGAAAAAAATTAAATACGACAACAAAGGTTTCCTTAAGATCTACTTCAAGAGAATGCAACTCTCTGACGATAAATGCATAAATCAGAAAATTTAATAATTAATTGTTCAACTAAGAACAAAAAAGATTTTTAAAAAATCTAAATATTTGTTTACAATGTTGTCAGGGGTATAGCATGAGATAGAAAGCGTAATGAAATTAATAGATTTCAAAGAATAAAATTTTGTTATTTAGGGTAAAGGCTCATAATTCTGGACAGTCTGCTTATAAGCATCGATGTTCCAAGTTTGAAGTGCGATATTTTCAATACTAATTGACTTTTTTGGTTACTCTCTTTTCAGAAGGGTTGTTTAGAAACTTGGAAAGGGTTTATTGTCTTTGTTTTTACTAAAATTAGTCTTAATACGTTTAAAAATGAATTGATATGTAGAGGTGAATTTGACTCTTATTTTGGACAATTTGGTTATTAATTTGGACAACTTGGCTGAAAATTTGGGCAGCAAATCCGCCTCAACAGGATGCCCATTGATATTTATTTCATGAATCAATCTTACCAAGTCCTTTTCCTGTTCATGTAAGGGAAACGTAGAATGTCTCAAGAAGCCAGGAAACTTTCCATATCATTCATTAAAGTGAGTTGACTTCGGTACTCCAAGTACGTGCGGATTCGCTCATTCCCTGCCCTTTCCGGGAGCCTTTCAAGGCATTTCTCACTGCATCTCTTTCGTAGAGATGATGCTCCTTCATTTCTCCAGGCATTTGTCCAACCTAGTCATCACGAAAGCTAAAACTTCACGAAATTTCGTGAGAAAAACACCTGTCCAAAATAAGGAGTATCACCTGACTGGTAAATGTCTTAAAAAATGTCCTATTTTTCACACGAAAAGTGTAATTCACAAGGCAAATCTCACTTCAGGTCAAATGAACAAATCACCACTAACGTGAATCAACAAAATGTTCGATGAATATTCAATAATATCACTCAAAAAAAGCGAAGAAACATTGTTAGAACTTCACCACAGCTAAATAAGACTGAAGTAAACACAAAGTTTAGTCATATTTCTCGTAAGCAATTGCTCACACTGAATTTTCAACAAAGCAATTTTAACTCAAATCATATTCGAAATTTAAGTACGTTAAAATCTTCCAAAAAGAACAAATATTTACATAGAATTCATTATTCATCAAATATTGGAATAAAAATCCATCATTTTATACAATTTATTTTTAGTGTCCAATTTTATGCTCAAAGTGTCCAAAATAAGAAACTGGACAAAATTCTGAGCCTTTCCCCTATTTCTCCTCGATTAATGTCTGGTTGCGGCTGCCACCGACTTACCACGACCGATCTCATCAGGTAAACGGCAGAAACCTTGAATCATAGATCGTATATGCCAAAAATGAAAATATTTCGATTATATTGCTTTCTTTAATATACTTATTTATTGGCGAAAGATTAATAGATTCATAATCATAATATCCAATCTTTACTATTTTTATTCACAAATTTTCAAGAATTACTGACTTCATTAACAAGATTTTTCTCCATGTGGGGGCACTGCTTTCTCTCGCGAGAGGCGCTGGGAATTGTTTTCAATTTTTAATTATCAAGATTTTGGTAAAATTGTTAAAAAAAGAAATTATCAATTTTTCTAAACTCTTACTTTTTGTAATCACTGCCCAAATTAAGCATCTCACCTGCAAGTTTCTTGAAGTATTGTTATTTTCAGTAAGAGAACTAGTGAATGGGATGTTCAATACATTCTTCCTGAAAATATACTCGACATTAATTACATTCAATTTTCCATGAAAACAAGACAGGCAATTTATCTATTTTGTAGACACCTTGTGATATAGATTACATCAGAAGGTTGCTCTTTAAACTTTCATTAGCCAGTTTGTATCAACTTATGATGAAAGTCGGATGTTTCTAAAAGAGAAAACTATATAATTCCAATTAAAATTACAAATTGCAGCTTCTGGAGAAATTGTTAATCCTAGTGGAAAAATTTCGAAACTTGCCTCAAAATCCTTAAGACAGAATGGGATAATCCCCATGAAAGTGCTTTGGCATGAGAATGAACTGGAATGAATGAGCATAAAGAAGGGTCTGATGAGTGATGAAAAAGCTCGTCTCTATAGTTATTAAAATACATAATACATAGCTTCGACTAATCAGTGGAAATTCACACAAACCAAGGCATAAAGAATGGGTGGAAAAGCTCGCAAGGTGAAGGAGTTTTTATTCTTCAATCCTTCTTTCTTTTCAGAATACACCTTTTCGTTATTGTGTAATTTCTGTAGGGATGTTCCCTTAAAACACCCACCACCAGACACTGATACAAATCTCACATTGTGTCTCATAGTCCCTATCTCTCTATGACACTTGTTGACCTCAAGGAGCGACATCAAGTATCTCATTCACATAGCACAGGGCATGGAGAAAAGAAATTCACATTTTCAATTGCAGAATGACTTTCAGTTGAAAGGCATTTTAATCACAGAAGCAGATAGAAAATCCTCCAAAGGATAGCGAATTCCCGCAGAATAAATCAATAGTCAAAATATTGAAGGGCACAAAAAGTTTTTAAACTCTTTTAATTCATTAAATCTCTTGTTAGAACTCGCACGTACACAAAAATTCAATTATTGGAAGTTTGATTGCAAAACTATTGTCTAAAACTCATGCATTATGCACAAGTTTCAGCACATCCCCTGGTCAATTGCAAATCAATTGCGAATCAATTGAATTTAAATATACTTGCTAATCAACCTGTTGTTTCAGATTTATCCACGAAATCACTTTAAATTGGGTTAATTTTCATCCCACACTGGCTCATCAGGGAGAAGAAATGGTCCATCGTGGCCATTGGCTTCGTGCCAGGCATTGGCGCGTGAACAGAATCAATCTTCATTATGTCTTCCTCAATTCTCAAGCACATATAAACACAGTTCTATGAAATTGTCATAATAACAGACAATGGGTTAATTCTGCCACTTCTTCACCCACCATTTCAGAAGATGTTTCCATTGATGAGGATATTGAGTGCCATTGAGGAAATGTGCCAAAACAATTAAGTAAATGCCTCATTCACAGCGATGAAATATTCAAATGAATTATTCGACTTTTTGATTATTAACGTTTTATGAATTTCTAATTTGTTTAATTTTAACTAAAACAGCTTCACAATTTCTGTCATTTCTCAAACACATCCTCTAGTTACCCATTCTTAATAAACAAGTGCCCTATTCTCCCTAGTCTAGTAAAACATAATCAAAATATTTAGAGGAGATAATGAATAAAACAATAAGATAACAAACATAAAAGAAAATTTTATAAGTAATTTTTAATAATTTCCTTGGAGTAATATTCAATAACAAAAATGTCTATCGTAGGTACAAAAGAATGTAGAAAACATTTGATTTACATGTTGTTCTTTTTAAATAACATATAAGACCAATCTTAAATTTTGCAATTGAATATTACATATCTAAACCCAAGTAGCAAAACTTTGTCCTGACAACGTACAGGAATCATAAGTTTGCTACGGTGCTTATTTCGTGTTAAGAGATAAGATAAGATAAGATTTTGCCAGGGGTCAGTTCTCCATTTCGGATATTCCGATGCATCCAGGCCACCAATTGGGCCCCTTATGCTTCCCCACTCCTATTCTATCTTATCCCCCGATACGGGTAGCCGCTCAATATCACAGCTCTGTGAGCAGTCAGTGCCGCTACTATATCACAGCATCCCTTCTCGGTGTGTGTTTGGGATCAGTGACAGCGAATATTTGTATCGACTGAAGTACCGCTTTCATGTCGAAACTCGTTTTCGTACCAGCCTCTATTGTTTAGGCGGTTCACTTTTTTTTTTTGCCAATATGCACCATTGACATTACTATTCATTCATTCACTGGACGAATTCAAAGCCGATATGGCATGAGAAATCTTTTTCTGCTGCTGCTCAGCTTTGAACCCCAGACCTCGCAGTCATAGAGCTACTACTCTATCCACTGACCCACTCGAGGCCCTTTAAAGAGGCTTAAAAAAAAAACTATTGTAAATATTTTTGAAAATTAAGTTATCGATTCCATTACTTTAAAATTATAGGTTTGAAAAATAAATAATTTTAATTTTACCATTATTAATAAAATTAATTAAAAAAAATGTAACATCTGGTCGATCAAAAGTTTGTTACGGTCTACAATAATATTTCATATTTCTACCGTTCTTGCGAGATAATTCAGCAATTTGTTCAGGCATGGAAAGACAAGGCTTCCTACAGTTGACTTATGTCAAAAAAAAAGCTAGGTCTCATAGATGGTCCGCTTCAAATCCTTCACAGAATCCTTGAAATCATCAACTAGAAACTGTCAATTAAATCAATAATCAAGAAACACTATCAAATCATCTAGATTTGAGAGTGTTTCTTAGCGCGGCTGCTCTCTTTATTGTTTCGTACACCGTAACAAACTTTTGATCCATGAAATATAGCAATATCTTTTTTAAATAATTTAATTAGCATTGAAAAATAAAAATTAGTTTTTTAGTATGTTATATCCCTCATATCTGAAATTGCGGAATTGTCAAGAAGATACGACATTAGACGTTAGCGAGCCGATTCTCGCCTATTCTCTCCGTCACCTAGAATTATTACTGAGCCCAGCTCAGTCCCCATAATAGTGTCCTTCTCAGGGCTTAAATGGTCGGTGGATGAGGAATAAAAGAGTAAAATTCTGATATCGCAGATCTGGAGGTTATCACAGCTTTGCCAAAAGGAAGCCAATTAAAAAAACGGACGTTACTAATAAATTAGTTAAAAATATCCCTAAAAAGTCAGGATCACGACGAGCGATTTCATCCACGACAAGGTCGCAGATTTCATAATGTCGTCCGATCCTTCTACCTTTGTAGCGACCACTTTCAAACAAAATAAAAATATTTAACTTTTGGTCCCACATAAACACTTTAATGCAAAAAAAAATTGAATTTAAGAAGACAAGATCAATAATATAATTTTCTGGGATACAAAATATAATTCACAAAATTATATATTTGTCTGATTGCGCGTAATTCCGATGAGTCCTCGAGAAACTGCACAAAATACTCAGCCCAATTTTATAATTTTTCCGGAGTAGGATTCCGTGGGCGCCAGGACTGATGATGATGCTTCCTCGGGGACGGTCAGGAACCAAGAGAGAGTGAAAGTACATTTTACTGATCTTGTGGGATCAAGTGATTTGGTTTCCCCCTTCCTCATCAGGCTCATTTTGGTAAATTAGGTGGGGTTTTTATGATAAGATCACTCTAGAATACAGTGTGCCACACTGTGTGCGCAACACCTTTGGATACTAAGCAAGCGCGGGTACGATCGTTGGAGTAGCTCTGATATTTTTAAGAAATCGGGATTTTTGTTTTCGGAATTTTGGTTTTCGGGATTTTGGTTTTCGAAATTCTGGCTTTCGGGATTTTGACCGGAACCCGTATAATTTATTACCTTGCAATAAATGAATCCAGATACGATTAATATTAATGAAAATATTCAATAATTTAATAATAATATTTTATTTTCATATTTGTTAAATACGTCACAGTCAATGGTCAATATGACGTCAACATATCGACACTAAACATTTTGAAGTTAATATGACGTTTTCATGTCTTAAATGTTGTGCCTTTAGTCATCTTTTGCCCCATCTTCTACCATCATGTCGAAAAGGGTTAAATTTTATCGCTATTTCCAAAGCTGATGTGTTAAAATCACACTTTTAATGTATCGATTTAACACTTAATTTAAGAAAAAAAATCACAGTAGTAGGTATACTAAGGGTTATTAAAATGACAAGAGTGCTTCGAAATAGCACATAGATGAATGTTAATAATGTTAGAGCTTGTACAGAAAAAAATAACATAACACAGTGCAAGTTTTCCAGTTAATCTCCGATGAATATTTTATAGTAGCCTGGAGGTGGATGGCAGCATCAGAAAGCCATTAGGAGGAAAGTACGTGCCAGGGATATTTATTAGTCATCAACTGGTTGTTTTTCCCTCAATCCTCATAATCTTCACTGTCCCTTCCAGTAAATATTGTACTTGCTTCAGTGATGAAAATTTTCACGATCGAAGAGTATGGAAAAAAAGAAGAGAGCGCGATAGCAATGTAATATATATCCAATATTTCCAATTCCACGTGCATTTTCCATCGCGATTCCTGTGCAATTAATACCTGCATTTAATGCACATAATCTGCACAACCATATGACCTATTAAGTGCTGGGAGTTACCCTAAATTAAAAATTCCACCCTCGCGTACATAACAAAGAAAAATTCCCGAGATCGTTTGCCATTTGAATATCGATTCGTGCAAATTGCTAAGAAAATTGCGGTACTCTGCATAAAATGAAGTCTCATAGATGAAATTTATGCTAATATCCATTGATGTTTGAACGAAAGTTTCCTGTAAGTTTTCCCTCTGCAAAGCTCAAGGTTCGACTACTTTGGGAATTCGATTAGACTTTTCCTATAGGATCTCCCTCTTCTTCAATCAGTTTAAAATTAATTTAGGAGTTATTTGAGATATTTGCTCAAGGTTTCTATTTATTGTCACTCCAACGTTGTCTCTTCTGCTAAAAACCTCATTGAGTTCTGTTTAAGTGACATCGAAATCGCGAATTTTGTGGGGGAAATCTTTGAGGTAAATATTGAATGTCATTTAGTATTCAATTATTGTTAATCGATATTAATTTTCTATGGAATTTGGCTGTCATGGAGATATTAGATAATCAGACAGCATGAAAATAAATTGACTCAAAATCTGAACATTAAAAATTAAATTGGTACATTACATCACATTTAGAAATTATCTTAATGGGAGCGTAAAATAAAAAAGAAAGCCTCTGATTTAGTACAAAAATTTTTAGTAAACTAAATATTTAAACTCTCTGCTTTAAGAAAAGTCTCTTTTTCTGTAAATGAAGAAGTTTATCATTTTTTAGTTATCTTAGATTTTTGTTTGTTACCTTCTAATTGATTTTGTCATTAACATGAAATTATTTAGAACATGCCTCTGTACTAAATATCTGGTATCCAATTCAACCTTTTAATAAAAATAATTTTTGTTAAAGCCTTTAAAATATATCGTCATTCCAAACTAAAATTTTACTAATTGTACTAATTTCACGTTAGAATTGAAATAAATAGTACAAATGAATTTTATTAATCATTGTTATTGATACCTAGGTCCCGTTCACTATATTAAAAAAAAAAATGTTAAATTCTGAAACGAAACTACTTCTTTTCAATTACTTAGAGAGAGAGAGTGAATTTGAAACAAAGATAGCTATTAGTACATTGATGTACTAAACTTTAAAATTTAATTTTAATTCAAAGTCTAATTAATAATAATAACTCATTAAAATTAAAGATTGAATATTTTGTTATTAAGTACAAACAAACTAAATAATTTATGTAATAAATTAAAATTTCAAAGTACATGTTAGTACTTTGATGTACTAAAGACTAATTTGTTATATAAGATGCTCAATATTTTCACAACTTTATTGCTCCCACTGATTTACAATTTATTGAAATTCTTAAAGAAAAATTCCCGCCAAAGTTTACATTTTTAGTATATGAATGCACGAAAATGTAATAAAAAATAGCAATACACAAGAAATATATTGTTCCTTTAAATCTTGAAGTCTCTTTTAGTTCACAGTTTTACGACAAATTTTTACTAGTACTAAATCTCAGAGCTGTTGAATATCAATTCTGTGTAATTCTTTTCTAACTTATAACATGATGCATACATTTCATTTATTTTTTTAATAGAGGCACTGTATAGACCTTAGAATTACAATTTAAAAAGAAAATAGTGTAACAATGAAGTCATGTAAACGTTATGACGATATTTCAATGAAAAATGAAAAGGAGAAATTTTACAACTAAACAATTGTTTTTGTACATGGCTATTGTCATATTTTTCTGCATAATTGCCTTTTTTGTGTTGGGTCCTGGTAGGACTATTTGATGGTTTTACAACACAGCGAGGACTATACGAAAAACAGTCTTGACAGAAACCAACACAAAGAAAAGTGGATTACTCTGAGGCACATGAGAACAGTCATGTACAAAAAAGAATGTTTCTTTTCTTTTTTCATTTTTCATTGGATTAATATATTTATTTATAAAAGTCATTTAAATGACTTGGGATAATCCTGAGCTCTAACTCTTGCCTTACCTTAATATTACGTAATTTTTACCACAAATAATTATGAGAGAACTGTCAGAAAAACTGTCAGTGTTTTCGAAAATTTGTTAGAACGTTAGAACAGTTACGTAATTTTCTCAATGTAAGAATAACGTCAATAAAATGTTACTAAAATTTACCTTGAGATAATTGCGCTTCACTACTTGAGTTATATTTACCTTGTCTTTTTAAGGTCCTGAATAGATTTTAATCAGTTATAATTCTATAAAGAACCAGTAAATTTTTGATCAAAAATTCAATTATTATTTTTTTAATTCTTGTAGGGTAAGTGTGCCAAATTTCGGCATAGTTGCATATAAGCACCGAAGTCCTAAGTTTGAAATGCAATATTTTTAATTCATATTGATATTTTTTGTTACTTCCTTTTCGGGAAGTTTGTGTGGAACCTTGAAGACTAGTTTATCATCATTGTTTTCTTTAAATCACTTCCTAAAATATTGAAAAATTAATAAAAATATGAACATTGCTTTGAGTAGTATTCCGGCCACTTTGAGTGAAATACCGGCCACCTTTTTTCTGACCACCTTTTGTGACGGAACGAATAGAACATTTTAAAACGTCAAGCGGAACGAGTTTAATATTTAGTTTAATACGTTTATATGACCCACAAGCCCTGAGATCTTCCGTGTAATTTGTCCAAGAAAACCTGAAGAGTAGCATCTCAAATTTACGCGCAGATTCCCGTAACAATTTGCCCCTCCTAAACACTTCCAAGGCCTTTTCCACATCATCTTTTTCACAGAAGCGATGGTTTTTTTTCTCTGGACATTGTAGAACTCAGAAATTTTAAAAAAATTGAATAAGAAATTTAAGGAAAACAAAAGATGTTGCCGGAATAGGCAACACTACCTCACCGGAGAGACGCTCACAAAGTATATACTTTTTTTACGCGAAATACAGGATCCAGCTGGGAAATTTCACCCGAAATTTAAGGATTAATTCACTATTAACACAAACAGAAACAATCTTTAATGAAAACTAATCAATTTTCATAAAAAAAAAACACCGAAGGAAAACCTCTTGCACTTCACCACAAATCGTAAGACTGCTAGAAACACAATCAATCTGTCACATTTTTTGTAAGACTCTTTCCTCACTGAGTTTTTACAACGTAATTTAAATTCAAATTATACCTAAAATTTAACGGTCTTTGTGTTAATACATCCTAAAATGAATAAATATTTAAAAACAAAATGAATTCATTGACTATTCGAAGATTACATACATAATTTAATTTAATTTATTTCCATGGCCGAATTTACACTTAAAGTGGCCGAAATTAGAAGCTGGCCGAAATTTGGTACACTTCCCCTATACTATTCTGGAACGTTTTATGGTTATTTTAAACCATTTTTAATCAGTTTTAAGATTACTACCAAATACTTTTATGAGTGAGGAATATGTAAACCATTGACTGTAATCCCTCATGGAATTTTTCCAATAGCTACAAGCCCTCCCAAGAAGGATAAACATGATGTTTCTTCAGTGAATTTGGCACGTGCTAAGAAGGGCCGGAAAGGATGATGAGATTTACGTAATTTGAAGTCTGTTATTCAGTCCATTTTCCTACCCAACATCATGACTTTTCCAAAAAGTATTCTCTTGAGCACTCACAAAAATTTGCAGCATTCCCATCATGATCTCCTTTTGTATCCTTTATTGGTAATTTTACATGTCCTTACGCTGTACTATACACTCTGAGAGATAGAGAACTATCTGACTTGTACATGGGATTATGGAGGGATTTAGTTGGATGGATAAAATGTGAAATGAAGTGTTGAGTGATAAAGTTTTACTCTCACAAATCCATCTTCATATGGAATCATCTCTGTTCATGGCTTTTCTTTTCACTTATTCTTGAGGAAGATATAATCAGGTGGATGTCGACAAATCCAATTTCTCTCCTGTCCGCACTATTCACCATGACACACCTGCTGAGAGTTCTTTTAAAGTTCTCACTCTTCCAGGATTTTTCTTTTAACCGTCTACTTTTGCCCATCATTTGTGGCTCGTCATCAATTGATTTCGCTATTTTATTCGCGGTGCGTGTCACACAGAAAATCGATTTATATTCCAGGCAATTTTATTAGTTCGAAAATTGCTGAGTGACATACAAAAAGCAAAGTATTGGCTATATGGCACAAAAAAAAGGGGAGAAAAGCCCACATGGAAAAGGTGGAACGAGCCACCAAGACATTGTGCACGTGGTATCTATGATACTTTGTCATATTATTTATTATATTTATTCACATTATTGTTCCGAGTTTGACTTCATTCCTATTTTTCTGACTCACGAAGGCAACCACAAGACATATTGTTAGTCTCAATAACAATTTTCACCCACAATTCAATTTTGGGTGGGTATTTTATTAATTGAATTTTCACCCCTATTTTGAGGGTTGGGAAGAAAAATATTTTAGGACTTTTCATCTTTTTTCTTTTGTGGCAATCCAATAACAAAGAAACATTACAATATGATGCGAAACACGAGTCAAATACAAAGTATCAGCTTTCAAAAGAAATTATTCTCGCGCTTTTTTGGTGGAATTTGTGGTAAAATAATAAGAAATATAATGAAGAGATATACCTTATGTTAGATATTCCTTACTACAGGGGGTCCCGGGAATATGTGTATTTTCGGGACCGAAGAAAATCACGCGAAATTGTTAAATGCATTCAAAAAATTTGCATACCCTCACCGCGGTGTCACATATAAGATTAATAATATTAAGAAAAGCCGGAGAGAGAGGTATATAGTATTCAAAATTCAAATGGAATATCACGTGTGTTAGAAAGAGTACACTCTAGTGGAGTAATACGATGAGTAAGATATTACTGTTCGTGTTAATTGCTTTCTGAATCGTATTACAGGCAACTCGAGCAATTTTTCATGCGTGCCAACTGTTATTCAGTCAGTTATCGAGCAAAGCGCGAGAGAGAGGCATGATAAAACACTTGCTATCTTTTTTTTTTGGCATTCTCGCAGTTCAGAAAGCATTAATCTTAATATTAATCTTATATGTGACATGGTCATCAGGAGATTTCTTTCAAATAAATTACAGAAACGCCGTAAAATATGCAAAATATATTTGGTGCTAATTTGCCAGGCTATTTTCAGCGCCAACAGTTCACAAGAAGTTGATTTCAAATTTTCCGTCTCAAAAAAAAATGCATACATTTAGGGGTATTTCAAAAATGATTTCAAAAATTAGCTCCTAGTGGTAAGCAAAGATGCATAGATGCGTTTGCATAATCTCATTTATGCATAATCCCAATATGCATAATCCCGGGACACCCTGTACGATACCTAACTAACTTATAAGAGCACGTATAGTGCTCTCACTTTGTTGTGGGGGTTGTGGGTATAAGTTGCTTACATGAAGTATACGGATAAATTTAAATTTCCATAGAGCACGGCACTCACCCGTAAAGAGCACCGTGCAGTACTCCTAAGAAAGTTATTCCTAAAAGCGGGTTTGTCACAACATTAACAAAAATTAGAATGGGTTTCTTGTGAAAATAAGATATTTAATCCTAATTCTTATCCTAAGTAGCATCGTATGATTACAAGCACGAAAATCGGTTACAAAAATGTCCTTTAAACGTCTGTAATGCTAGGTCAGTGGAATGACTAAAATTTTACTAGTATGACATTTGGTTTCTTGATGAAGGAGTAATCTAAAGTAATTTAATGCAGACTTCATGATGACGTTACGACAACCTAAATGATAGATCAAAAGATGAGATATTATTTATTACAATATTAGTCGATATGGAGTAAGGAAGTATATCTTATTCGGTTATAGTTATGCCATGTGTTTGTGTTTCTTTTCAACAGGTCCATCAGCAAATATTCACAAGATTGACGTTTGGGATATAAAGCACAAGATTGACAGTATAACTTTCAAAAGTCTCAAATGTGAGGTCAATTCATTTAGACATATTACAATTTATAACATTTGGACTGGTTTGTGTTACTTGGGTATAAATAGTCATAGGGTTAAACCGTATCCGTTAAAAGAATTATAAAAATTCACTTAATTAAAAACGAAAAAATTAATTTCAACAATAAGATTATTTTCAGATATGATAATATTTAAGTTTACATTACCACTATCACCTTAAGAACGGTAAGACGAATTATAGTAAGTGTACTAAAATAACTAAGAAAAAGAATAAATTTATCTTAGGTTCATTAAAAGACAAATTAGAAAAAAGAACACAAAACATTACTGAGTAAGTTTAGCTTACTGGAATAATTAAGTTTTTCAATTTTAAAAACCCTGATAAACTCATTTCAAAACCTGAAACGGGTTTTCGACTAAAGGTTTGACTCAATGCGTGAAGATCTATAAAATTCTTTCAAAATGAAATTTACAGTGATTATACAAAATCCGTTAGTTCAATTACTACAGTCCTAATACTCGTTTTAGATCAGTAGTATAGCTATATTGCTTAACTTTAGAGAGCTTTACGTGAAGGTTACAAAACGATATGTACTGCATTACTACCGATTAATTTGACTCGTAAATTAAAAACAAAAAAAAATAGTCATTCCCACTCACAAAATTGTTCAAGAAAATCGCATTTTAGAATATTTTAGCATGAGTAACAAACATAGGTAAGGACTAATAAAAAAAGTAAATTCGAGAAAGGTCATTTACTGATATTTTACCGATCCAGATTCGATAAAGTCCGGCGCAACTGGGTTCGAAATTTCAAGATCTTTCAAAAAAATCCAAATTTAAGCAAATCGGTTGAAAAATAAGCCATCCAAAATGGTTTAACTTTAATCTCGACAATTCGATATCGAAATGTTTTTCGAACATAGGCATCTAAGGGCAAAATATTCACATTGACTACATTCAAATAATGTTCGAAAATGAGAAAAAAATCTATGAGCCGTCTTCGAAATAAACCAAAAAAAACAATGGAAGGGGTTCGCCGAATACCATAAGTCGATATCTCTTACCTTTTGGCCTCTAACCGTGTCACAAGTTGTGAAAATAAGTAGATCATATACATCATATAACTTTTCTCTCTCTTTGAGTTCGAGCAGTAAAAATACACAAGTTTTGAAAGGGAAATTTTGACTTAGGATGGCTTAGGATGGACGAAAAACAAAATTTTTCCTACGGTCATTTAGAGTTATGTTTAGCTTTATTTTCTAGATCTTCTCATCCTTAAAGGATTAACTCTAAAAACCGACTAAATCTTATACTTTTCGAAAACATTTCTTTACTTGAGAACTCATATCAGTTAAGTCAAAATGGATAAACCTCACATTTAAAACTCGTCTAACAAAATATTTATTTATTTTAAAGTAATAACCCCTCGAGATAAATCTTAGCATTAAATCTTTAAATCAATCTTTAAAGGCTTAATCTTATACGGGCTTCAGACCTAAGGCTTACCCATATAGCTTAACTGCTCTGATTTCTTATCAATCACGATTTTTTGGAAAAATTAATTTAAGATTGACTTATTAAAGATCAGTAACCTATTAGATTCCCAAAAAGCAATAAAGTTGCACGCTATTTAGGATCTTGAGACCTTCGGGAACTAGGCTAAACCTAGGTTAAGGAACTTGCGCTATGTTTGATATTTTTTCTATAATTTATTAGTATTGAGTGATGCAAAAGTACCAGGTTCAAATCCTATTTGAGATTATCTGAATATAAAATCAGAAATACTCTATTCCATAGGGTTTGGTAAATAATTTTTCAATAGGTTGTTATACGTACTTTAATGTTATTGTTATTATTAAAATATTTTGTCCTATTATTACCTTTTCTAACTTACTAGAGTTTGTATACGTTAAGCTCTAGGCAAAACAAGAATTTATATAGGTACATATAAATAGTGCTTATTATTATTTGGTTTTCAAGTTGAATCATCAATTTGGAGAAGGATAAATTGGGATAAATATTATTTTCTAATTTACTGAGAGTGAAAGAATGCAAACATTTCACGTAAAGATCAATATTTCTTGTTTATTTACTGCAACACGCATAAAAGCAAAAGAGTTTGAGTTATGAAAAATCAATTGACATTCTATCGAAGCCCCTTAAATCAATATTTTATGGGAAATGATATTTCCAATGGAATTTTGATGTTTTGAACATCAATTGTAACTCATGTTTTATGCAAAATTTATTGTCACTTTAATATAATCGATATCTCTGCAACGTTGTAGGTATCTAATATGTTTTTTATTTTAGAAATTAATGCTCTCAGAGTCAAAATGTGGGAGTAATTTTCTAAGAACTAAAAAGCTTACAGCAGGTATTAAAAGTTCAAGAATTCCCTCTAAAAAAATATATACAGATTTAATGAGATATTCTTAGAAGGACACTCGAGGATAATCAATATAAAATAAATTTTTCAAACTAACGAAAATTATATTGAACAAATAAATCAGCAAGAATAGCAAATAACTCGACTGGCAGTCGCGACAGGGATAATAGAAAATAAATCAATGCAATATTAGCATTAAAGTAGGAGATATGAAATTACAATTGAAGGTAAATTGCAATTTAATCTGAAGTCCTCCAAGGAGAGTTCAAAAGAATCAAATCAAGCAGAAATGCAATAAATTAGGTAAGCAATAGAGTCAGTATTGATTTTGGATGAGAAACCCTTTGGGGATTGCCAAATATTTTTTTCTATTCAGTCCAACCTTTTGTGTTGTACTTCTGTTTTGACCAACACCAATCAAGTTCCTCAGCTTCTTTCCTCCAAAGCCAAGGAAAAAATCTGTTTGACTTTCTCTTTTGGTGGAAAATTGAAAAGATTGAGGAGGTGTGGAGTAAAAACTCACATAAAACATTTGTAGACTCATTCAATTGCGAATTTTTCTTATGCTCTGGCTTTTTCTTCCACGTGGATTGTGTTGAAAAATTGTACATATAAGAAATTGCCTCATTTTTCCACTTAAACGATTTACCATGGTGAAGAATTTGGACTCTTTCATACTAAGAAATAGCTGATTTTTCTTGCTTTTTATAGACATTTTCCAGTGGTTTTCAAATGGAATATGTGACTTCCTTCCCATTGAATGGCACTTAAAGAAGAACACCTCTATATTTTTCAGTAATTTCCCTTTTGACGTGAATTAAGTATGAGAAATATTCATTGGAAAAGATGTCGCTTCAGAAATAGTGTGTCAATTGTGGCGTGATATGTCGGACGTGTATAGATTTATAAAAATAAGATACATTTCAATGAAATAATTTCTTAAATATATATAAAACGACACTCAAAGATTCACCTTCAACCACACATACCAATTTTTTAATGCACTGTAAAAAACTAAACAATTGTGTAATTTTTGTATAGGGGAGACTGGGGCAAAAAGTCACAAATCCAAAATTTAAAAAATCAATATCTTGCAAGACAAATAAGATAGCGGCTTAAATTTTTTTCCATGGATAGCTTACATAGACTTTCTTCGATGTTGAATGTTTCTTAGAATTCGAACAAGGAATTTAGAAAACAAAAAATATCAAAATTTTTAGCCCTATTTTTGAAATATTTTCCTTGAAGTATATATCAATTATTACCTACTTATTATTCAAAATTTAAGCACTGATGATTATTTCATAAATGGCTTTGATTCTTTGAATACGAAGACGCTATCTATATTTTAGAATTTTACAAAGATTCTTCTCTCAATAAATCTTTTTATTAAGAACGACCACTTGTTTTGAAACAATTTATGATGTGTCACAGCAAAAAAAACATCAATGCCATGTGTCGCCGCTTGTAGTATACATTGGTCAAACGATTTGAAATCTTTTGTGTGTTTTTTTTAAATGGCCTGAAAAGTATTTTTATCATTCAGATAGAGAAAACGGTGTTTCACAAATGTGTAGAGGAATCAATTTCCTATGAAAATATGTTATGTAGGATTTTTTTTAATTTACGGAATCCCGTAACAAAGCGAATCAAAATGTGATAACATCCCATGTCTGATACTATTTGCCCCAGAATTTTTGAGAATGGTCACAAAATTACGTTTTATAAAACGGCTCGATAAATGTATTTCCTTACAAAATAGAGAAAAATTACTTCCACAAAGTTGTATAGCGGTAAATTTCCTATAAAACTGCGCTAATTAGAAATTTCTGGGGCCTTCGAGTAGTCTGTAAAAAAAATAAATATCCGTTTGTTACTTTTTGCCTCAGTCTCCTCTACTGTATATTGTTTTCACATTAGAAACAATTTTCGTTAAAAACTACTTTTATTTAATTTTGACGTTTCGGTTCAAAATGAAAGAGTAGGTTTTCTTTAAAAAAGCACTTCTTTTTACTGCTCGAACTCCTCGGAAACGGGTTTTTACAACGCAATTTAAATTCAAATTATACCTAAAATTTAACAGTCGTTGTGTTAACACATTCTAAAATGAATAAATATTTAAAAGCAAAATGAATTCATTGACTATTCGAAAATTACATACATAATTTTGATTAATTTATTTGCATGTCCGAAATTACACTCAAAGTGGCCGAAATTAGAAGCTGGTCGAAATTTGGCACACTTCCCCTATACAAAGCTTAGCAGCAGTCAAATCTTTAGTCAATCAGAGGATTACGATAAGACTAAATTTATTTTATGGAACCAAAGGAATTTTTCTCAACAAAATTTTCCACCATATAAATCAAATAAAGGTTTCCTTGCACATCCGGTAAACATATTTAGTGTTTTTTTTTCTGATCAATAAAAAACTAAAAAAAAATAAGCCTCTACAATAAACATTTACAATCCAAAAGAATTTTATTAAGTTTTACTGCTCTTTCCTATTTATTGAATTTTACGGCTGGGAAATATTCACTTGGAAATAGTTTCACTGCACTCAAGATGTGTTTTTTTTTTGTAAAATTTGTTGAAAAAAAAAAGAGAAGACTTTGGTGAACACATGAATTCTTATGTTTGTTGTTACGACTAATAATTGGGTAATTGAGGTTATTAAAGCAATTGTCATGGCACTAAATTCCATAAATTAGAGAATTTTGCAAAGTCTTTTATCCTTAAAAGAATTTCAATGAATATTCTCCGTCGAATGAGAGGATAATAGGGCTTAAGATAAAATATTCTCTCCCCCAGACGTACGTTCCGGAGCGAACTTTCCCATTTTCATGTTCAATTACATGGCTAATTTTTCAGCATTTTCCCTTCAAAAATGTCTTAAGGGTATTTTCCTGCGATATTTCCACTTTATTATTCATTAATTACAATGGGAAATTTTCACTGAATTAGTATCTCGATGATTTTGTGGATGATTTTTTTTCTTGCAGCAATTTTTACTGCTCTTCTTTGGCAATTTTCACAAGTTTGTGAGCCCTGAAACTTTTCCCATGAGAATATATCTCAAAGAATGTCATCAGGGCTTGTAGTAACGGTATTGACTAGAGCATTTTAATTTCCCTCCCTTTGTTGATATAAATCATTTTCCAACCCCAAGTATAGTAGAGAATATATTAAAATAGAATTTATTTGTGGTCCGGTTTCTGGTGAATGAATCAAAGAAAAAAGCTCAAGATTGTACGATTCGAAAGGAAAAGAAATATTAATTTTCCTTTTTTGCATTTTTTTTCTCTTTGCAGGGAAATCCTAATTAGTGGTGTTGTTGGTGGTTCTATTTCGAGGGGGTTTATAGAGAAAGCTAAATTCTGTTCAAGAGATAAATGTGAGTGAAAAAAAGTGGACTAACCTTGAGGCATTAAAATGGATACACTTTCCTGTCGTTCTGGATGAATAGACACAATCCATTCGTCAATTTACAGGTAATTAGCACCACAAACCCTCCTAAAACAGCTAAATTACCCTCCAGTCGCTATCTCTGGGGAGTTTGTCCAAAAATGAACGTTTGGCACCACAGAAGACAAAATAATTTCAGTGGCACGTGTATGTTATGTGTTATGTACAATTATCACCATTTTTTGGGGGTTAAACTTTGACCTTTCTACCAGAGCAATTCATTGAAGATGAAAAAAAAATTGGGGGGAACAAACTTTGCCATGGTGTAGGTCTCTGGAAATTGCCAAAAGTTTCTTGGCCCGTTTATTGTTCTACAAACTGATGGTCTTGTTGACTCAGTTGTGCTTGTGGGCCAACTATAAAATTACCCTCTAACAACTCCTCCAATTTTCATTCATTATACACAGGACATGCTCATGCAAATTTGTCTTACACTGTTAGAAATTATCCAATAGGGTTATTTGCCTAAAGCGAGACAGTTTGGAAAGTTGGACAAAGCAGTGTGGAATGTGAGACACCTCCCTAAAAACTTGATAATAAATCAATTAAATATTTCAATTTTCGATAAAAAGATTATTAAACCTAATTTTATGATTATTTTAGGAGTTAAAAATACAAAAATCGTTATAAAACAATCAAAGGATGACTTGCAAGATGAATTTAAAAAATGTATTGCATGCGTGATATTCATAACCTTAACACGGTAGTTGTCATTTTCTCTGTTTCTTATGCAAGTTGCTAGGAAAATATCAAAGTGTTTTGTTTAATTTTTCGGCATAATTTGTGAAATATTCATATATTTGAAGTCCGAAGTGAAAATCGAAGGACATACATCCATTTGAAAGGTGAATAAAAAATATTTGTGAAATATTACATTTAAAAAGGATAGAAAAGTGATTTAATTTCGTGTTGCTTTTAATACAAGTTTTATGAAAACTTCGACAAGTCGGTTTTGTGAATGAATTTGGTGGTTTTGTACAATGAAATCATGTTAACAAGAACGACAAAGATCCTTAAGTATCCGGAGAAATAGTTGCAACAACAGTTAGCAGCTGATAAGTAGAAAATCTCCTGGAAAAGGCTGCAAAGATTTCCAGATTCCGAAGACCACTTTTTCTGACAGAATGGATAGTAAATATCGCAAAAACTCCTGGAGAAAGACAAATAGGAGCCTCTACAGAACTCCCAAAGCAAGTGGAAAAGGATTTAGGCAGATGGGGAATTGAAATGTGCTAAAAATTGCATCCGCTTTAAAACTATATCTGCTGGACAGCGCGAGGCGTCTGTGAAATTTACAGAACCTCTTTTTCGTTGGACGTCCAGGAAGTTCTTGGTAATTAGCGTTCCTCAACTGTTACCCGGACATAAAGGAGGGATTAGAATAACCATCCAATGTGCAAGTATACGCAGAAAACGCTCAACAATTGTTTTCTACATATTTTGTGTGATATTTTGTCATTAATATCACTATGTTCAACTTTCCAAAAGTTTTTGTCCAACTTTCCAAAATATTGTTCATCTTTTCAAAATGTGTTGTTTTCTAATTTGATTGAATATTCTAATTAATTGATTGAAAATTCTAATATAAAACTGTTAAGATTCTGTTAGAATATTTCACAAGAAATCTCATGATATAAATTAAATGGAAATAATAAATATTTATTCGGCTTAAAAATGCATTTGAAATTGAACATTTTCTTAAGTGTCTCCCTTTCTACCATTCACCCTAAAACACTACTATTATTTTTATTATACACTTTTATTAGTTTATGCTTATATAATGGGCATTGCATCTTGACAAATACTCTTTTTCTTAAAAAAGAAAAAAAAAGATGTGACAAAAAGCATTTCATTCCTAAAAAAAGGATTTCCAAAGATGAAACAAAGACAAAAATAGAATTAAATTTTATTTAAAAATCTATTTACCACTCATTACTGATTTATTATCGGTGCACAATCAGTTGAAATGATCGGAAGTATTTCAGTCTTGTCCGAGGTTTCAAACCTTTCCAATGTATCTAAACTCGTTCTAATAAGTTAAGAAATACGCTTAACCTTCAAAAACTGTTCTAAAGAATTATTCACAATTTTTTAATCTAAATATATAAAATGGGGAAAAACTTTGTCGCGGTTTCCATAAATCTCAAAATAAAATAAGATTTTAAACCAAAATTAATAATATGGGTGGAGTCTCCAGAGACTCCAAGACTCTATCTCTAACTGTTTGATCCCTATTGGATTCCTAGGGTCAAGAAGACGGAAACTTCGAGGGCTCAAGGAATATTTCCATATTTGTTTCCCTGTAGTAAGGGAAAGTGCTCTCCCTTCGAACGTCCATGCCTTCGAATAATGTGAATTTTCTTTTAGTTTTTCCTAAGAGACTTACCCATTATTATCGCGTAATTATCAATAAAATTGATGATAAGCTAACTAAAATTTAATAGATTTCTGTAAGTCTCTTAAGAAAAATGAAAGAAAATTCACATTATTCGAATGCATGAACGTTCGAAGGGAGAGTACTTTCCCCTAGAGTTCTTTCAATATAAAGCGATTTAAATTGGAATTATTAAATACCCAAGAAACTACAGAGAGTAATGGGATAATGCACTTCGGGATTATGCACACACAATTATGCGCGTTTCTCTTCTATACTTGGGAGCTAAACGAGCTAAACTTTGAAATAATTTTCGCAATACCCGCAAATGTAAAATAATATTTTTACGTGGTAATTTATTGAAAGTCATTTCTAATAAACAATTTTCAGAACATACAATAGTATTAAAAACCTTATTTGAGTGCTGAATGTGTGAAAAACAAGGTCGTAGCTTTTGAAGGGGCGTGGCGTTGTAAATTTAGCGTTTTAACGAATTTAAGTTTAAATATTTGTATTTTGTGTATGAAGAGCATCAATCAAGGAAATTAATATCCCATTCTCAATTTTTACAAGATTAAAGAAGACTTTATTGAAATCGGTGGTATAGTTAATCAGAATGGGTGCGCCTTAACTAAAATGGTAGAGCTTTTGCCTAAATAGCGCGAGAGGTCCCCAGATAAATCCTGAGTAGTAGAAGGATTTTCCTTTCCTTTATAAGTCTGCTGGGTATTGGGGGTATTGAATTTTACATTTACAATTGTATTCGAATTTTTATTGTCTGGCTACAAGTCTTGTATGGACCGTAACATTGTAACAATAGTTGGTCGTAATTTTAGAACAAGGCGTGGCCTAAATTTCATGGGCGGAACCTTCTCGAAAAAGTCAAAGTTAGGGCGTCTAAAATGAGTTTGAAAAAATCATTTGTAAACTTTGTATGATTCATAATTAAGAAACAAATCATAAAATGGTATTTTCATTCTAATAGAAATTTCTTAAATTGTCAGAGAAGATTTATTCCCAATAATCTATGTCTCTGGCAATTTTAAAATAAAACCCAAATAATTTTTTAGTTCAGATTAGTCAAAACTTTTCCTAACAGTGCAATGAATAGTAAAAAAAATCATACAATTTTCAGTGGGTTCTGCTGATGGAGAAAAACATGGAAAATTTTGAGGCATTGAATGGTTGAGTGAAGCAATAATAATCTAAAGTGATGACCTCGAATCATGAATATATTGTGCGATTGAATGATTAATTAATCCTCCTGTTCTCCTCTGCCTCCTCTAGTCATGGGCCAAAGGCAGGAAAATGAATTGGTGGAAAAAGGCTGTTCCTCGTAAAGACTACATGTATCAATAAATAATTCAAATATTTGTGTTTTTCCCGTCTTGAGCTGCTGTAGTTGGGGTTATGATGCAGGTTAGGGTGGTTTGATGTAATAAAATGGCATCGTAAGAACCTATTTAATTATTGAGGCAAAATGATATAAATGGACTTTGATACAGACATAGAAATAACTTGGTCTAATCAACCGGACGGAAAATAAATCCGTAAGACAAGTTGAGGATACTCCTTAACCTTGCCATTTGGACTTATGTTGTCCGGAATCTGCAAGAAAATGTTGGTGAATGTATTACGACATTTGTTGGGATTCATTCGGGTTTACCTTTATTCGTTCCACTTTTCTTCATTTCTGATTCACTAACTTTGTGTCTCTCATTCTCAAGAAAATTCTATATCATTCAGGGGTAATTCATTTCTGAGAAAATGCCTATTTTACGATAAAAGTAGGTCAAACTTTGATTTAAACATTGCATTGGTTGCATCAATCGTTATTGTATCTGTATTTTTTTCGTATCAGCATTTGATGCAAACGATGTGTGTGATAATATCAAATATTGATATACAAATGAAATGCAGATACGACAATCGTCGATGCAACTGTAACCTGCGATATCGCTGTCAACACTTTAAATAATCCACTTCAAATTAGTTTCTCTTTGTACTAAACTTAACTCTTAAAGTGAGAGTCGCACATAAGGAAATCCTCGCAAAAATGACAAGCCCTTCGCAAAAACGTTCGTTTGGGATCAAAGTCGTAAAGTCGCATGACTGTGTGAATATCCCAGAGTTGAATGGAGCCCAGATGTACTGGTGATGAAAGTTTTACAGCCTTCAACATAATCTGATGGAAAAATCTTTTCATTGCACCATCACCCCTCGCATTATACATATCTCGGAAGAAAAATAATATTATTGGAGAAAAGAAGTATTCATCTTCACTGTACATGAATCACGCGCAAATTTTGTGGGTAATTTTAATTCAATGGTCGGAAGAGTGAAAATTGAGTGATTTGTCGAAGCCTGGAGAGGATGATTGAAATTTTTGCGGAAGTTGTGGAATAAAGAGGAAAATAACAGACAAAAAAATAACGATCAACACTTCATAAATTTCCTAATGACGCCGTTCAATCTTCCTGTAAGCATTTTTCCACACTTTATATTCCCATGATGAACAAAGATATGAAGGAATATTTTTTGACACATTTCCATCAAGGAAAAAAATCGAATTTCCCGTCAATTGAAAATATTTTTTGATAGATGTGTTAGAAATGAGGAAAATATACGTGAAAAAGTGTGAGGTAAGACTTGCGAACAATATCTTATGCCTTCGATTTTATTCTGTCTAGTACAGACAGAATAGAGGTTATAGGTCTTCATACTTTGTTTGCCTCATTAAGTTTGAGCTTAACCTGAAATATATTACAACTTTGTAATCTTTAAAAGAAAATCTTCATTTTATTACCTTAAAAAAGGTATTGGACCTAATTTTCTTAATTACAGCTAAAAGGTTAAATAATAATGTAAGATTATGCTAAACATAACCTTAAAACCTTATTTGCAACAAAATTCAAATAACCTATAAAGTTAAGTAACTTTTCTCAGAAGCGTTGAGATATTTTTTGAGAAATAATTTGAGAGACAAACATACCAACTTTAAAAAAAATGTTTCAAAGAATTTTAGCCTTCTAGAATCTTCCTTTTCATTTAAAAAAAATCTAACTTAAAATATTTTAAACTATCTTCGCATGAAGAAAATAGCGCCTATTATTAAGGTTTCAGCAAGATAGAACATTTAAACACAAACAATACCAAAACTTATAGGGTAAGTGTGCCAAATTTCGGCATAGTTGCATATAAGCATCGAAGTCCTAAGTTTGAAATGCAATATTTTTAATTCATATTGATATTTTTTGTTACTCCTTTTCGGGAAGGTTGTGTGGAACCTTGAAAACTAGTTTATCATCTTTGTTGTCTATAAATCACTTACTAAAATATTGAAAAATTAATAATAATATGGACATTGCTTTGGGTAGTATTCCTGCCACTTTGTGTGAAATACCGGCCACATTTTTTCTGACCACCTTTTGTGACGCAACGGATGTAAAATTTCAAAACGTCAAACGGAACGAGTTTAATATTTAGTTTAATACGTTTATATGACCCACAAGCCCTAAGATCTTCCGTGTAATTTGTCCTGAAGACCTGAAGAGTAGCATCTCAAATTTATGCGCAGATTCCCGTAGCAATTTGCCCTTCCTGAACTCTTCCAAGGCCTTTTCCACATCATCTTTTTCATAGAAGTGATGTTTTTTTTTCTCTGGACATTGTAGAACTCAGAAATTTAAAAAAAAAAAACTTAAAATGAATAAGAAATTTAGGAAAACAAAAAGATGTTGCTGGAATAGGCAACACTACCTCACCGGAGAGACGCTCACAAAGTATATACTTTTTTACGCGAAATACAGGATTCAGCTGGGAAATTTCGTCCGAAATTTAAAGATTAATTCACTATTAACATAAACAGAAACAATCTTTAATGAAAACCAATCAATTTTAATGAAAAACACCGAAGGAAAACCTTATGAACTTCACCACAAATCGTAAGACTGCTAGAAACACAATCGATCTGTCACATTTTTTGTAAGACTCTTTCCACACTGAGTTTTTACAACGTAATTTAAATTCAAATTATACCTAAAATTTAAGGGTCTTTGTGTTAATACATCCTAAAATGAATAAATATTTAAAAGCAAAATGAATTCATTGACTATTCGAAGATAACATACATAATTTTAATTAATTTGTTTGCATGGTCGAAATTACACTCAAAGTGGCCGAAATTAGAAGCTGGCCGAAATTAGAAGCTGGCCGAAATTTTGCACACTTCCCCTGTGTGCTAATATAGCTAAAATAAGTCGAACATAAACATAAAATGTTTAAAAAGCAGTTAAACTGACGTAAAGTTTAATTCAAAGGGATAGTCGTCGGGTGGGAGAAGGTACAGTCCAGAATTTCATTCAGAGTTCCCATTTGGGAAGAAAAAGATTTTTAATCTGGGCTGAACTTTGTCCCACCGACGACTACCGAACTCAAACTTGGGCTTTTACAATTTTGTAACTCTATGGAATTTGTAGACGCTCACAAAATATTTATAATTACAATATCAGTAAGCACAAAAGTTTAAACATTTAAAATTACCGGTTCAACTTAGTTTTGATTGAAGCGAAAACACCTATTACGGATCCCAGTTAAAATCCCGATAGCCAAAATCCCTAAAGCCAAAATCTCGTGTGGATCAAAATTCCACAAGAAAAAAATTCCGAAAACTAAAATCCCGAAGAAAAATTCCACACTGCTTATAATTTCGTCTCTTTCATAATTTTGACCTTTCGGAATTTCGGCTTTCAGAGTTTTGATTTTCCAAGATTTTTTCTTTCGGGATCTTGGCATTCGGAATTTTGGCTTCCGGGATTTTGTCTTTCTATGATTTTGGCTTTTCGAGTTTTTGACGGATTTGGCATGGTTCATTCGGCATTTTGCATTGGCAGGATTTTGGCTCATTCGGTATTTTGAATTTTCGGGATTTAGTCTCTTCGGGATTTTAGCTTTTCGTTATTTTGACGTTCGGAATTTTAGCTGGTACCGACAATTAATGTTCAAATTACGTTATTTTTTATTTTTTTACATTAACAGTAAGACTTCACTGATACATACTAATATATTCTTATATCAAAACTTTTATAACTTCAAAATTCCAATCTAAGCAAAATAACAATATTTTACAAGATATTGTTCATTTTGAGGTTAAGTTTTCATTTGTATTGGAAAAACTATTTAATTCATGGCGTATTGAATTAATCGCCGAAAAGCTGTTTTATCCATATCATGTTTAACATAATCTTAAGAACTCGAAGCATACAAAACTATTCAAAGGCTAACAAATGTATATTGTTTATTAAGGATTCAAAATAACGTTTTCACTCATATTGAAAATCTGTTTTTCTTACATTTTTCTAAAATATTACTAGAGTAACCGTAGATTTCATTTTTTCTATAACGTAGAAATAGCAATACCCTAAAGGTTCCATAACCTAAAAGTTTATCTTTAAAGCTAATTTGATGACTTACTAGAGGGGTCAGTAAAAATGAAATCCTATTTTGATATCAACATTCAATACAATTTTACCTGTTTTTTATGTAGTCTTGATGGCAATCTGAGGGCCTTGACAGACTTGAGGATTAGCCGAGAGGCGGCTTAGCGTAATTATATTAGAAATAAAGGTCAAACTACATTTCCATCATTTTTCACTAAGTCGTCTCTCGGCTTAAGTCGTACGTGTGTCTAGGGCATAACATAGCCTTGATAACCTCAAAAATTCTTCAAAATAACCTTAAAAATTTGAATAATGCAAAACCCAAATAGGTTTTATAACTTTTTAATAGTACCAGGGTTCTAAATACCGGAATTGAATCTTTGTTAACTAATATGCTTTTATTTAAATTTAAAATAAATCCGTTTTAGTAGTGCTAAAATGTATTTCAACATCATTAGACGGGAGCTTTTATGTCAGTACTCACTGCTTGGTCATGATAATCATGAAAGTAGTCTCGCCTTCGTCGATTCTAAATTGCGTTTAGTGCACCGTATTTGTCACAAATTCACTTAATGAATTCCATATGTGATAGAGCTTCTTGAAAGACACTGAGATTGAATTACATGTAGAATCTAATTGCATTCTCACCTCGTTCATCAATAATATCGATTGGTTCCATCATCAAATATTTGCACATCACAATGTATCACATTTTACTGCATTAAAGGTGCTATTTTGATGTCCAACATTTAACATTTGCCAATCAGCAAGTGTTGGAACAATATTTATTTGAATCTAATTATTGGAAATTGATCCTGAAATAAGCTCTGCCAAAGTCCATTTAAACATTTTAATTTATTTATGGATTTTAAGCGGTTTCAACTAAATCGTTCATGCAAACTATTTCAATTCAATTATTATGGGTTTCATTGTTTGATTTCTGGGTGGCAAAATGTCGATAAGAATTTACAGAAATTATTGATAAATAGGCATTTCTATAAAATAAACATGATGAAAGTTTTCCGGGGAGAAAATAAACTTTCTTAAAGTGCTTTCAGAAATGCATTTAAATAATTCAATATTTCCCAAAAGCTCTGCAAATTTCCCAGAGTGTTGTGACTTAGAAAACTCGGTTATTCTAGAAAATTGATTGGAAAGTTTCATGATGCCTTTTCTCTCCAATCTACCGTACCAAAATTACATTTTGCATAAAATATCTCAATGCAGAAGAAGAAGAAAATGCCTTAGAAAAGCTTTTCAGAAAACACCTGAAAAGTCCTTATGCTTAGAGAAAGGTTTGTTGTTGTGGAAAAATTTTATTGCTCGGACTCTACGGATAAAGCTATCCGTCTTTCAGTATTACAGGGGCGTAACTTAAACTACTAGGGTAAATTAAGCTAATTCAAAACCTGCTCCAAAAGGAAATTTTTCGCTACTCCAAATGGAAACGTCATTGTTTTCATGATAAATACAGTACTAAATTATTATAATTTATATATTTTTTATACCACAGTTTCATTATTTAGTTAATTTTGCTCCAAATAAAGCGAAAATCTATTCATATTCACAAATTTTAATTTGTTAATTTCTCAGAAAAATTAAAAGTGTACCTTTTCACCATCGAATTTTTCATCGATCGACCATATTTTCCAATGAAAAACACAATGAGGTGACTGTTGTTTATTCGTTTTGTTTAACATTTATGTCATATTTCTGGCTAATATTTAGTTAAATTAAGTGCTAATCTTTATTGTTAACGGTACGTGAAGTTTTCAAATGAAATAATTACCTTTTTCGTGAACAAAAAGAGTTTTTTCTGAAATGACTGCAAATGCTTCAATAGGAAACCCCGGAAATATGATTTTTTTGGAGAGATTTTCTTATTGTTTTAGATGGGAAAGGAGAAAAGACCAGGAATAAGAACAAATACTGCACTCAGGAGCAACTTAACAAGGTTTTGGAAGCCTTTCGTCGCGGTTTCACTTACACTGTTTGTCTCCAATTAGAAACTTTCCCTTGTCTCCATTTGGATTAATTTGTTTCCATTAGAAAGCATGTTACACTTGCGTATTTTTCTTGTATTTGAGAAGTTTTCAAATTATATCTGAAGAATTTTCACTAAACCGTAACATTCTAGAAGACTCAAGGAGCAAATTACATAATTCTCTTCAGAAAAAATATGAACTTAATGTGTTGAATCTTCTCTCAAAGTTGAAGTGTCTGGAAATGGTTTTGAATTAGGACATTTACCCTAGCAAAATAACTTTAGGGGAGTGTTGGACAGATTTATATAAATTTTTCGAGTTCTAAATAAGTATTTAGGAAATGTACTGTATATTTTCAAATTAATAATAACCAAGATAAATTAGCTGGATTAGCTGGAATTACTTTAATAAAAAAAATCGCCTGTCTGAAACTACCCCACCCATTCCTAAAACCCTTTCAAAAGGCAATTGTTCGAGCATTTTGGAAAAGCTACGACTCTTGGCTATCCTTTTCCATTCCAGGTAATCGCATTTGGTTAGAAAAAGGATATTGGCAAAAGGAGGGACAGTAAGAAGATTTTCCTGTTCTATAAGAATAGATACTGCTCGTTTTACGATGGAAAAGCAAATCGAATGGAAATTAAATTGTCGTGTGTGTATTTTTTATCCACGACACCACACCTTTTTTCTGCAGGCCTGGGCCGAGGGAAAAGATGATTATCGGACGGAAAGTGTGAAGGACACACCTGTAAAACCACTTTCCAGGTGGCCAAGAAGTCACTGCATTCGACAACTTGGTCCTATTTTTAGCCAACACTTTTGCCATCACGTTTAGTATTGGGGATTGAGAGTATGGGGGGGGAGGACTGGCCTAAAAATACTTTGCAAGAGCTTACTTTCTGTATTGATCACAGTGGAGACGCCCATATAAACTCATCAGTTGCTCAATTGAGATTTATTTGGATTTACTTGATTTAAATTCGCACGTTATTTCACTCGCAAGAACATTCAATCCTTACCACTTGCTATATTACTTGGGAAAATTATGTGATGGCTTCTAATGTTCCTTTCGAGGGATATTCAACAAGTTGTATGTGAAGAACTTTCAAGTAGATTGGCTGAAAGGGCTGGGAACTTGGCTGGGAAAGTCATATATTACATCTCACTTCTTTGAATGAATCATAGAGTAGTATTATGACCGTTTCTGCTCCTGTAGGGTTATTATTTTACACGGTTTTCCCATTTGAAAGTCCTGCTTTAAAGACTTAAATTAGTCCTGTCGAAGAAATTTCAATGATAAAATAATAACCGGATGGATTCATGCTTTATCACCTCAATGCTTGAGGTTAGGTATCAATAAAATAAATTATAAGGTGTATTAAAATTAAACAAATATCTAAAAGCAAAAAAAAAAGTTTTAGTACACCTTGCATTAATGTGTAATTCAGGTAAAGTCACATTGCAATAATTAGTTGACTAATTAAAACCTTTCACCAACTTTAGAGAGAAAATAAATAAAAGTCTTAAAACATATTTAAGAAATTAAGTTTATAAATGCCCTTAAAATGTTATCAGTCTTTAATTTATTATATTTATTCGTAGTTCTCTCAAACTTTTCACATTTCTTTCCAATTAGGACTAAAAATTTGCTCTAATAGTAATTAGTTATTATAGACACAATTTTTCATGCACTTACTCTTACATAATTAAAAAAATAAATAAACGAAAAGTGCATTTATTTATTTTTTTTATTTTTTCATCTTTACAAGGTTCTTCTTAAATCTTTACAGGTTTACAGATTCTCAAATAATATGCTGTTATAAACAAAAACATTACTTTTCTTTTTGTTTGTTTGTTAGATCTCATCGCCTAACGTTAGCGCTGTTTTTTTTTTTTCAGTAAGTTTCGATAAAAAAGGCTCCTCGTGGTTCTGTATTCATGAAAATGTCAAAATTTTCAATTTGGAGCCCCAGTGTCTAGACAATCGCTTGACCTACGTCGTATTTTATATATGTTCTGAAGAGTCCTTGACATCAACTAGAACATACTAAAATTTGAGCTCAATAGGATAAGATTTTTGTTTTTACAGTTATTCAAAATGACGGACGTTAAATCAAGATGGCGATTTATAACATAAATCGTACGTTTTTAGGAAGTGAATAGTAAAAAAAAAGTATTTTAATAAAAATAATGAACAAAATCGAAGTGGAATATTCTAGGCAGATAAATTTAGAATAGATTTGGGCAATTTACTACTCTGAAATCGATTTTGAAATTGCACCTTCAGATAACTTTACTTATACTATACATTACTAAATACTTATATTAGCATTTCATTGACTCTATAACTGAAACTACATGAATCCTTTTAAGGATCATTGTACTTTACTTGGTATATAACATTTCCTTATATACTTTGACATGGTAGACCGGATCGGCGAAGACCATCAATAACTGCTAGAATTAATGAAAGTCTCACGAACAGCAGAGTGCAAAGGCACCCCCCCCCCCCGAGTGCAAAGTCACCCACCACGACGGTACATATCATTGTATTCTTTGTATTTCAGGAATTCTAATACATTTCCAAAATTCAGCAGAACTAGGGTAAGGTGAAATAATTTGGAATGATGTCTAATTTGGAATTTTACGATTTCTTAACAGTTTTATATGGCAAAAGGAAAAAACAACGGCGAAGTAGTCTCGAACGTAAAGTCCTGTACTTCCTCGTGGCTTTTCTTTTCTTTTTGACCATCTGAAACAGTGAGAAAATCCAAAAATTCCAAAATAACATTATTTAATCTTGGCTTCTAGGACTTGACATCCAAAGTAGATATTGTTCCAAATTACCCCATCTTACCCTAAGGGAAAGCGCGCTACCTTCGAAAAATTCAAAAAATTCGAATAACAAAAAAGGTGGCCGAAATTGCAAGCTGGCCGGAATTTCGCACACTTACCCTATCTATTAAAATATATTTCTGTTAGGAGAGATACATTTGAAGAATATGTGAAAAATATGAAGTGTTCGAAACCAGATTTTGTGCGATGCCTGAAAGTCTTCCCCTATAATGTTTTAGGAAAACTGCAAGCAATCGGTATCTTAATTGACATGGAAAATAGCTTAAAATTAATTACACCATCTATGAACTTTTTATAGAATAGCTCCTTTAAATCTCAATTTTTGTGATATTTTTTTATTTTGAAAAAGCAACAAAAATTCAATAAGGGAGGCCGGGACAGAATAAGCCAACAAATGAAATTTATCTTTGCATATGTTTTGTGCTAGAAAACCTTGGAATCCTTGGAATAGACTAATTAAAATTCCTGCCGTATGTAATCTTTAGTCTTATCAACATTGCTCCACAGTTCTTTAAACATTTCTGACATTTTATAAATAAAAGAAGAAGTTAAACAAATTAGCAAAGAAAGGCCTTAAATTTTTATAAATAAAACCTTCATCTTAATTAAGATAGATTTACCAAAAATCTCCCAAGTGTTATGGATTATTCTGTCTAGAAATCTTCTTAAAATAAAAGAAAAAAAAACAATGTCCCTTCCTTGGAAAACAGGCACCACCGGCACCACCAACTGATGTCGGTGAGACAGAAAGCAGGAGCTTTATTAATTTTAATCCATTTTTAACAAGAAACAATTTTCTCCAAGTAAAAAAAAATCTCCTCTAATCTTTCTCATTTTAAATAATGATAAATTATTCAGAGATTCATCCACTTTTCTTTCGCTCCACAAATCACCATTCTATATCATTTTGTGTCTTGTCTGGATGTCTCTAGGGGTGGCTATTTCTGTAACCCACATCCCCCATCCCTACCTCTGACACTTCCGCTTGGTGCGAAGTGGTTGGGGCAAATTGTCTCCAGAGGTGGTTTGTAAAAGTGTGATTGAGGTTGGTTAGAAAAATTACTCTGCCACCCACAATTATTGTTCTCTTCACTTGACTTGTACATCTCAATGAGGGCAAAAGAAGAATTAAATTTATCATCTCAGGAGATGGAGAATATAAGAATAACACAATGGATGGGACATTTAAAATGAGCACACTTCCTCATTTCTTCTTCCGCATTTGTCCCATTCCATCAATCTCGCTCAACTTCTCATCATTTTCTAACAAATTTTCTCAAGAGATAAACAAGATCTGACACATTGCAATACTTCGGAATCGTTCAAATGGAACAGTCCCCTAGAATAATGTACATTTATTTTAAATCAGTGAGTGGATTAGGATAGATTTAACACATAAATTCCTATTGAACGGATTTTATAAACACAACACAATGTCCCAAAAATGTTTCCGGAAGTTCTGTGCCAGGAAATACGGAGCATGAAACATAATTTTCAAATTAAGACAATCTCAAGCAGAATTAAAATCTATTCAAAGTCGAATGATAAATTATTGTATTTCTAAAATGTACTAAAATATTTTTGCTATGAATAACATATAGGATATGATGAGATAATTTGAAATCATTTCCAAAATGGAATTTTGGAATTTTTCTTAGTCTTCTTCAGGGGTAACTCTTAAAAACAATCAGACAGGCTCGAGTTCCTGGTTCTCTGAGATATTATATGGGTACCCGAGATCCCCGTATATTCCCTAAAAAAATAAACGTGTGGGTCCCTAGGGACCCCCATGAGTTCCCTGCTTAAATTGACTTGAGTTCTCCGAAATGAGTTATTCCTAGATCTAAAACAATAGTTCTTTAGTTCTTCCAGGATTCGCCAAAGAATTGTCTTCTGCTCAAAACCAAAAAGACTTAGGGGAATCTGGGGCACCACCAAACGCGGGGTAGCACCAAACACTGCAATTTTTTAATCGGATGTTCGGCTTCAGACGATAAGACTTACAGAAATTTATAGGTATTATAGGAATGCTTGTCCACTGAATAAGTGATCGAGATAGTCCAAATAGTTTAGAAATAAAAATTAGTGTTTGGTGCTACCCCGTGTTTGGTGGTGCCACAGTTTCCCCTAATTTTCTCAAAAGCTTTCGACCGTCGGTGACTCACTGAGGAAGACCGACACCGAGGGCCGAAAGCTTTGGAGAAAATTAAGTCCCTTTGGTTTTGAGAAGAAGACAATCCTCTGGCGAACACCGAAAGATACATTACACTGAGAGAAATCCGAAAAAGTTAAATTAACATTCCGGAAATGTTAATTTTACCCTGCAGTATTGATCCGAAATCGGTGTAAATAATACCCTTTTTAGGTGTATTAAGGGTTAAAGTTATCCTTTTTTCATGTTAATTTTACCCTTTTTACCCTTAAAAAGGTGTAAAATTAACATTAAAAAATGTTGATATATTTTTACACCTAAAAAGTGTTAATGTTATGAGGAAAAAATGTTAATCGCACCCTCTTTTTTTTCTCAGTGTAGAGTCGCGCTATAGGCCATCGCTCTATAGTCCACAATTTAACGACCGTTGATTTCAAAACACTGAGGTTATATTTTTTAGTACGCGACATGCAATGTTGTCATAATTATTTTAATATTTTTGGCAAGCTTTATTGAGTAGTTGTGATAATTGTGATACATAATAAAGAGAGCGAGGACAAGTACTACAATCGCAAAGAAAGTGGAAGCCGTCGAGCAATTTCAAAAGTAAAAGTCGCTAATAATTTAAAAAAATGATATGGACTATAGTGCGACCCAAGTGTCAAATCTGGAACCAAATACGGACTACAGCGAGACTCTACTGTGTAACAGGTACATAAATATGTCAAATACAATATTCGAAGATAAAACAATAAGGAAATTTCAAAATTCTAATTTGGAAATCATTCCAAATTACCCCATTGTTCCTTAGTTTGTTCTTGTTACTCTCATCAAAAGCTGGGTTAAGATCAATTATGTTCAATCATATCAAAATAACCTTGATTATCGACAAGAAATAATGCACGAGAACTAAGTGGCCACAAGTGGTGAATTTGACATGGATAGAAAAAGTTATTTTCAGAGGCTTTATAAAAGTATATGATCCAGAATCAGAACATCTCAATTGAAATATGCTCCTGAATTTCTTAAAAAAAAAACTATTTCATATAGGATTCTAGCAAAAATTTTATATCAATCTGAACCAATTATTGCTTCCAACTAGATTCTTAGTTTAATTCAAGAAGGTAATGAATTCCTAAACAGATTTTTTTTACAGATTTAAGAGAGTTAGGAGACGATTGAGGGGAGAAAGGGAGAAAAGAATAAAATCGGTGGTCTCGAACTAATAATATATTTAGGCAGGGATCATCGAAGACCGTGAATCGGTATCTTTGATCATTTACCCTCCAGCTCAGTAACTAAACCAACATTCTACGAGAAAAAGTGAAAATCCAATTGAGAATTTTCGCTTTGCCTGAAAGATATTGCAAATATTTAAAGAAAATTAGAAAAATTGACAAATAAAGTATTCTGACCGTGGTGTCACATATAAGATTAATATTAATATTAAGAAAAGCCGGAATGAGAGGTAATATAGTTTGCAAAATTTCAAATGGAAAATCACGTGTGTTAGAAAGAGTACACTCTAGTGGAGTAATGCGATGAGTAAGATATTACTGTTCGTATTAATATTAATTGTTTTCTGAATCGTATTACAGGCCATTCGAGCAATTTTCCATGCGTGCCAACTGTAATTCGGTCAGTTTTCGAGCGGTTGTATTGCTGTCAACTTTGTACGCAGAGGGGAAATGCGAGAGAGAAGCAAGATAAAACAATTGCAATCTTTTTTTTGCTATTCTCGCAGTTCAGAAAGTATTGATCTTAATATTAATCTTATATGTGACATGGTCATGAACTATCTGAGCGCAATATACATTATGTATAATTTATGAACATACCTGTATATTCGAGATTTTGACAGGGGCCCTTATTCCGGATACTTAATCCTCTCGTTCAGTAAGAACCTTCCCGATTTGAGAGCTCTCTCCGGTTCAGGTTTTTCTTTGCCGATTCGAAGATATATCAGAGAGAACTTATCTAAAAATCCGTTGGAAGTACGAACGTTTAAACCAACGAGTTACACAAAAGTAAGCAAGTTCATGAAATGGACATTTATCTTAATAAAATTGCGATTAAAACGTTCTGCTACACTGAAATTCCCCATTCCACAAAACTCGATAAAAATTCACTTTTTGCAGCAAACGTTTGCACACTGTTGTTGACAGTTGACAATGTCAAAAATATCGAAATTCGAAATTACAGAATAGTCAGCGTCGTCAGCGTCAAAGCGGCGAGTACGTAAACTTGCACTTTAGGCTTCCGATTTTCGAATAGGTTAGGCTTGGCTTTGTCTCTTCGAAAAATTATTACTGAACAGTAGAGTTGGTAAATTTCAAGAAATTTCATGAATTTCCGCCTAAAGTAGGTGGCGATTGCTGTGAAATTTCTGAAATTTTACCATCTCTACTGAACAGAGCCAATTTATTCATTACCGATGCAATCAGATTTAAATATTTCAAGACCTTTCAATAAATACAAATTTGATTCAATCCTGCAAACTACCTGTTATGTCCTAGACACGACTTAAGCCGAGAGACGACTTAGTGGAAAATGATGTAAATGTAGTTTGACCATTATTTCTAATATAATTACGCTAAACCGTCTCTCGGCTAATCTCAGGTCTGTCAAAGCCCTTAGATTCTAAGGTTGGAAGGATTGAGAAGAAATAGGCTCTCTCAAGACAACTAGCCGCCACACCTTTTATCACCCGGCCTGATTCCCCCCAAGAGACTCAAGTCCATACATCTTTTGATTTTATGGTGTAAACCGGACTAACTCTCTCGGCTCTTCAACTTATAGGTACAATGACAAAGACCCAGAAGGCAATGATACTCGTATGGTCCAGGAACGAATTTGAATAGTCCTGTTGATAACAGAAGGGATATTTGCAAACGGAAACAATTCATTGGGAATTGGTTTACAATCCTGTTGAAATAAGGCATCCTGAGCGGTTTACCTTTGACCTTGCATAAACAAAGATGCGATAATTTAATCGGTCATAGTTGTCTGCGGACGAAATATTTAACTGAACTAGCTACAAAAGATATCCGAAAATCACAAAAACAAGTTTGACTCAATTTCAAGATAAACCAAAAAAAAACATATTTAGTGGGGAAAGAAGGCATTCAGGCAAGTTACTTCGTTAGAACATTTTCATTTTTGGGGGGTCATCGAAGACCAAAAATTGATATCTTTTACCGTTTAAGCTACAGAATGGTGAGAATTTGGAAAAAATAGCGGTTTACACATATAGAAATGCAGTCTCTTCAAGCAGTACAACATTTTTAAAAAATTGAATGTGACAATAAGTGGTTTTAAGTGGCCGATAAGTGGTGCTTTAACGCTACTCTGCATCACCCTCAGTGTATGTACTGTCTCCTACCCACCCTTTCGCATGATTTCGTGTTGTAATGCAATTTTTTCCTGAAGAAATTCTTCTTAGTCCTAAAAGAGTGAATATTTTAGGAATATGACAAGAAAGATGTTTAAATATAGAAACATATTTAGTAAGGAAGTGAGATACTCAATGTAGCTGATAAAAAAAGAAACGGGGGAGACGATTGAAAATGGGGAGTTGATTATCATAATTTAATGATGTCACCCATTCCTTAGGCACGTCGACACATCAACCAACCCCTCAATTTCTCAACTTAACGCACATCCAAGTCAGCACCCCCTTTCATCCGACAAACCATTCACCAGCTAAACATGACACTGAAGACGTGAAAATTGTACGTTATAGAATGTTGAGGATGAGGACGAGTCAATAAAAAAGAGCATATGTGAAAGAATATATCGTATCGATTTCTTATCACTGAAGATATTTCACCCGCACATTTATAGCCCCGAACTTCCATCATATTCAACAAATATTGAGTGTAAAAATAGCAGGAAATGGCATACCGAAAATCCACTTTTGGTATGAATGAGAATTGATTAAATAATGGGCCTCTGTAATACATTTTACCATAATTCAATAGGAGATTTAAGTGAACCAAACTGCTTCAGGAAGATTTTCTTGTAAAATTCCTTTAGCAATAACCCAATTCAAACCACCAATTACACTCAATTCAAGCATCTTCCAATTACATCGTACTCTTCGAAAGAAAGAATTCTACTTCCCCCGCCCCATCATTGGGGGTTTAATTAATTAAATCAAACCAAACACCTTTCCCAGCTTCTCTTTCTCCACGTAGTACTTATTTTCCAATTCAGCTCAAGTGCTTATCAGAGCTTATTGGAGAGCTTTCCCATCCTCTGATTTGATGTGCACTTCGTGCAAAAAAGCCATTGGGAGGTGTCTAAAGTTTCTCAATAGGGTGGTGATGACGTGCTTCTTTTTTACAACTTTAAAACTATTTTCTACCAATTAGAAATGGAAGCTCTTCAGAAATATATTTTGTGGTTCGTTAGTTCATTAATTATGGTGGAATTATGCAAAAGTTTGTCACACTATCATTTTCAATTTTAAAGTGAATAAACACACGATTAAATTCCCATGAAAAAGAGAAAAAGGTATAATGAGAACTGCGCAATTGCAGCGGTTGAATGAATTACTAAATAAAATTCTATTAAAAGTTTATTAATATCAGAAAGCAAAGTTTATGATAGGAGTGCTAAAACAATTTGTTAAGCGAATGAGACGTCTATTACCATCAATAAACTCAATTGTCGTATCATTAATTGCGGCAAATATTTCTAGGATAGGGTTATTCCAAGTGAATGGTAGGGGAGAACGGGCCAATTTCACATAGGAGTGACATCAGAACTCAGAAAATTATTTAATTTGTTAATAATAATACCAGTGTAACTCCAAATAGCCATTTCAAGGGAAATGAATATAACTTATGGTGTTATTTCACTGAAAAGTGAAAATGACAAATATTTCTTTTGGACATTTTTTTTAGTACACGACTGTTCTAATGTCTTTATGAAATTTTTCCCAATCCTTTACGTACTCCAAAACCACCTGACACTCACGAACCAACATAAAAGAAAAGTTACTATGCAAAAGCAGATGAGAATAGTTATGTAGGGGAAACTGGGGCACCACTAAATGCGGGGTAGCACCAAACACTAATTTTTATTTCTAAACTATTTGGACTATCTCGACCATTTCTTCAGTGGACAAGCATCCCTATAATGCCTAAAAAATTGTATAAGTCTTGTCCTCTGAAGTCGAATAACCTATTAAAAAATTGCAGTGTTTGGTGCTACCCCGTGTTTTTGGTGGTGCGCCAGTTTCCCCTACTAAAAAGATATGTTCAAATAATGTCCAGAAGGAATAACTCAACCTTTGACTTTTCATTAGATAACACAATAAATCTTTACAAAATTACATACACCCCTCAATACAGAGATAAATCTTAAAGCCTTTATGGTGCTATTTCAATGAAAAATGAAAAAGGGAAATCTTTCTTTTCAACATTTTTCGACTTTTCTTTGTATTGGTGCCTGTCTCGACTGTTTCCCCCAGTCCTTGTCATGCTCTAACTGTGTTATCACACTTGCACATTAAAATTTTAGTGTGATTCATATTAATTGTCGCTTGTGAGCGTCCAAATATGTTATTTGTGTCTTTGAGTCACTTAATATTTGGGGTTTATCTATTTATTGATAAAGAAGTGGACTTGGCCTGCAAAAATAAGTTTAAATTTACCTAAAGCAGAAATATTTTTCACATTAAAAAATTAAAAGAAAATCGCATTAATTTTTCGCATTAATGCTATAAATCAATTTATATCAAATTTTGCGGGCCAAGTCTACCTTTTTATCAACAAATAGATCAAATTTTGAATATAAAATGATTCAAACACACAAATTACACATTTGGACTCTCACCAGCGACAATTAATGTGAATCATATTAAAATTTTAATGTGCAAGTGTGATAACACAGTAAAACCACCAAATAGTCGTAACAGCAACCAAAGCGAAAACAAGTTGATTATGTAGAAGCACTTGAGAACAGGCATGTGCTAAAAGACCCGTTCAAGAAAAAAATTTCCCATTTGCATTTTTCAATAGAATAGTACCATGAATCTTTACAAAAGCAAGTCTACCCCTTAATTCTGTAATAAATCTTAAAGCCTTAATGCTGTTACTCCAATGAAAAATGAAAAAGGGTAAATGTATTCCTCCCGAACATTCTTTTTTAGCACATGACTATTCTCAAATGTGTCTACGTTATCGTCTTTTATTTAAATTGATTCCTGCCTCGACTGTTTTCCCTAGTTCTTGTTGTGCTCCAAAACAAACAAATGGTCACGACAGGAAACAATACAAAGAAAAGTCGATTATGTACACTGAGAAAAAAAGGGGTGTGATTAACTTTTTTTCCTCATAACTTTAACACGTTTTAGGTGTAAAAATATATCAACATTTTTTAATGTTAATTTTACACCTTTTTAAGTGTAAAAATAATATGAAAAAGGGTAACTTTAACCCCTAATACACCTAAAAAGCATAATATTTACACCGATTTCGGATCAATACTGCAGAGTAAAATAAACATTTCCGATGTTATTTTAACTTTTTCGAATTTCTCTCAAGTAAGTGTAGAAATATTTGGAAAAAGTCGTGTGTTAAGACAAATATTCAAGAGAAATATTTTTCCTTACAATTTATCATTGAATAGCGTCTTAAATTTTTAAATAGGCATTTAAAGAAAGGCCGATGAGTATCTTTAATTTTATTTCTTTTTAATTTTTAAGCTGATCATGCAACAAACTTTAAAATAAATAAGCTAAATTGAAAATGTTAAACTCACCATTTTTTTTTAAATCTTAAAACAGCTTAGTCTTGGGAGAATCTCTTAAATCTTAAAATGCAGGAAATTTCAAAGTAAGAATGTAATAGATGAAACAACATTATGGTGCTATTCCAATAAAAAAAAATCACAATTTTTTTCGCACTATAGGATAAGGGCTCATAATTTGGAACAGTCTGCTTATAAGCATCGATGTTCCAAGTTTGAAGTGCGATATTTTCGATAATTGACTTTTTTGATACTCTCTTTTCAGAAGGATTGTTTAGAAACTTGGAAAGCTATTTATCGTCTTATTTTTACTAAAATTAGTTTTAATACGTTTAAAATTGAATTGATATGTAGAGAAGAATTTGACTATTATTTTGGACAACTTGGTTATTAATTTGGACAACTTGGCCGTAAATTTGGACAGCTAATCCGCCTCAAGAGGATGCCCATTGTTCTTCATTTCATGAACCAATCTTACCAAGTCCTCTTCCTGTTCATGTAAGGGAAACGTAGAATGTCACAGAAGCCCGGAAACTTTCTATATCATTCATTAAAGTGAGTTGACTTCGGTACTCCAAGTGGGTGTGGATTCGCTCATTCCCTGGCCTTTCCGGGAGCCTTTCAAGGCATTTCTCGCTACATCTCTTTCGTAGAGATGATGCTCCTTTGTTTCTCCAAGCATTTGTCCAACATAGTCATCACAAAAGCTAAAACTTCACGAAATTTCGTGAGAAAAACACCTGTCCAAAATAAGAATCATCATCTCACTGGTGAATGTCTTAAAAAATTTCCCATTTTTCACACGAAAAATATAATTCACAAGGCAAATCTCACTTCAGGTCAAATGTACAAATCATCAGTAACGTGAATCAACACAATATTCAATGAATATTCAATAATATCACTCAAAAAAAGCGAAGAAACATTGTTAGTCCTTCACCACAGCTAAATAAGACTGAAGTAAACAGGAAGTTGTCATATTTCTCGTAAGCAATTGCTCACACTGAATTTTCAACAAAGCAATTTCAACTCAAATTATATTCAAAATTTAACGTATTTAGTGTTAAAATCTTCCAAAAAGAACGAATATTTAGATAGAATTCAATATTCATCAAATATTGGAATAAAAATCCGTGATTTTAATCAACTTATTTTTAGTGTCCAATTTTATCCTTAAAGTGTCCAAAATAAGAAACTGGACAAAATTATGAGCCTCTCCCCTACTCTTCTGAAGTGCTTCTGTATTATCGACTTTTCTTCGCGTTGGTTCCGGTCTCGACTGTTTTCTCCAGTCCTTGTCGTGTGCTAAAACCATCAAACAGTTGTGAAAGGAGTTAACTTAAAGAAAAGTGGATTATGTGAAAGCACTGGAATAGCAACATTATTATTTAAGTCAAAATGAGAAATCTTTAATTTTAACACCAAATATTTGACTCAAAACTTTCAGTTTTTCTATCTTAGAATTTAGGGGCTAATTTATTAATATTATTAGCTTTCTAGATGATTGAAGATCAAATGAAAAATTATTTATTTTTCCTTCACCTAAAATTGCTTAAAACTTCAATGTTCTCAAATTTTTAAATTTAGTTTAAAGTCAGTTAAATTCAGTTCTTACACTGAGAAAAATAGAGGGTGCGATTAACTTTGTTTCCTCATAATTTTAACACTTTTTAGGTGTAAAAATATATCAACATTTTTTAATGTTAATTTTACACCTTTCTAAGGGTAAAATTAACATGAAAAGGGTAACTTTTACCCCCAATACACCTAAAAAGGGTAATATTTACACCGATTTCGGATCAATACTGCAGGGTAAAATCAAACATTTCCAGAACGTTATTTTAACTTTTTCGGATTTCTCTCAGTGTATTCACATTTTCTGTTTTTTGAACTGAATAGGAATGCCTTTGTCAGTATTTTTAATAAAATATTATGTGAAATAATACAAAAAAATCACATTAGGGCGCTTTATAACTTTTTTTCTTTACTTTTAATTGATTTAGATTACTAACAAATATTCTGATTAACTTTTAAGTTGTTAAAATATAAGTCAGTTAATTTTAGTACATGTCTGTTCCAAATTAAAATTGTTTTCCTTTTGTTTAAAATTTGCAGTGTACCGGTTGACTAATTAAACTAAACTAAAGTTATTTCACTTTGAAAAATGTTTTATTTAGTTCTACCTGTTGCCGTAGAGACATAAGGATATTTGCTACTTTAAAGCAGTTTAAATGAAGAAACTTTCCACATGAATAACATGAATAGTTTTATTAAACTTTCAAACTACCTGCTTTCTGTTTCATTTGTAATTAAAGTATTCTTTATTTTAAATATTATAGAAAAGTTGCAAAAATGCAAATTTAAAATAACTGAATATACCGCTACCGCTCCTTTATATCATAAACTCATGGGAATTGCGAAATATGCAATTTTCAATTGTCAACATTAGTGATATGCATTTTGAATTTTGGGAATGTCACTTCTACAATAAGACAAGTTTTGCGGTATATGAAACTATTAGTCTGGGAAAATCTTTTCCATGCCTATCTCAATTTTGTGCTTTGTTAAATTTCGCAAGAGATGAGGATGTAAATTTCTCACAAAAGACATACATTCTTTAAATTTTTGTACTCATTTCTGATTGCCGTGAGACAAATTGTGATGAAAAATCTATAAAGCGCTCGACAATACAGCATTGTATCCTTTATAAAAAAGTTTTTTCAACAATAATGAACTATCACGGAGAACTTTTCATCTATATGATAGTTTCTCATTTAAATTTTGTATCACAAACTTTGATGAAGATTCTGAGGATAATTTTTAATGAGATAGACAAAAGGGATAATTAACTCCATAGACTTTTGTAATTGTACCTTATTTGTTAATTAGTATATAAGAGACAACTGCTGGAAAATACTACTCGTTGTAAAATATTTGCGTTTCACAAATTCCAAGAAACTAGAATCGGCACAGGCGCTATTCATAAATTTACAAATTCATAAAATCAATCAATTTATTTAAAGATGATAAATCATGTAGATTATGAATCAAGAAAGAATTGAAGAAGAAAATAGGTCACTTTTTTTTATGGAAAATAGACTGATCTAATGGAAAATATCGCTCTTGCAATATTACAGAAGCTTATGTTCATTTTAGACATTTTTTATTGCTCGAACTCAAAGAGAGAGCAGTTATATAATCGTCTTTTTTTCAACTTGTTACCATCCTAAACCTCAAATAATAAGACATATAAACTTCCTATCTTCGAGGACCCCCAATAAAAAAAAAACATCTCTAAGCGTTTTTTTCTTTCTCCCACTATCCCCTAAAAACTATGTTTTTTTCGATTTTTCTAAAAATTGGGCCAAGCTTTTTCAATGATTTTCAGATATGTTAGTCCATATGGTAGATTCAGATTTGGTAGTCCAGATTTGGTGGTCCAGATAGACATTCAGATATGGTAGTCCAGGCGAACATTTCGTCCAAGCAAACCTATGACTGGAAAATTCGCACTTTTAAATTATTGAAAGTCAAACGTCAACCACTTTAGAGGGCCCATTTTTAAACCGAATTAATTGAATTTGTATTTTTTTTTTTTTTTTGGGAAGGTATGGAAATTTCGAACCCGGCTGCATTGGTCGTCATTGGAAATGAACCGGTTAAGTATCAATTTTTGAATGATTTTTTTCGGAAAGATTTTTTTTTACTTGACCTTAAGTTTGTTCCCCAGCTAGAGGTCAAACGGTAAGAGATATCGCCTTCCGCTCTTTGATGACCCCCCCCCCCATAATTTTAATTACTTTCGCATTGTTTATAAACAAGATTAAACCGGTAGTAACCATATGTGCATACAAAAAATATGCTAACGGAGAGAACTTTCTCGTGAAGTCGAGCATTCCGCAAAGCTGGGACGCTTTGTCATCTCTTTTTAATAAATGTTTATACAGTAGACTCTCGCAAATTCGGCTCTTTTAAGATCGGGATACTTTTTAATTCGGGCAGCGGTTACATTTGAAAAAAGTTTGTTGTCATTTTTCAAGTTTGATTATGATTGTCAAATAAATCAAATATTCTCAAATTTGCCATGCTTTGTCTTAATTTTGATGTGATTTTGCATTATTAAGTGATTTTCATGCAATTTACGTTATATATGAGTGTGTAAACTCAATATCTATATGCACATGAATAAAAAATCGTTGCATTTCAAAAACTTTGTCGCCCGAATTTCTGTCTAATCCGGCTAACATTTCGGTCCTATATGCCCGAATTTGAGAGAGTCTACTGTATAAAGTATTATTACATAAATTTTGGAAAGCCTAAAAAATATAGTACTAAAATCTTTGTAAAAACTTTAAAAATAACATAGATCTAATAAAATCTAATATTTTTTTCTCTATTTTAATCTAATTGAATCTAATACAATTGTTAAAATTATTATAAGGGATGAATTACTGGCAAAAAATGCTTGGGAACTCAAAAATATTCTAAGATTGATGAAAATTGATTTACGCCCTTGTGATACTAAATGCGCGATATGACTGTGGCTTTCATGCAAAATTTATAAGAAAGTGCCTCAAGTTTCATCAAGTTGGAGTAAATTTATTTCACCCAGAGAATTATGATCCGATCCTTCTTCACCCATCGAAAAGGCGAAATGTTTGAATGTCTTCAAGATGAGTGAATATGTTTGTTTGGGTCTCAAGAAAATCACAGTCACTTGACTAACTTTCACTCACTGTAACTTGATACCTTTCCCTTACATTTCCAAGTTGTTGCACATCAAACAATACAATTTTCCTCACGTTTACTTCCACAATTTAATTAATGTGTCAATTCGGTGCATGAATGGAATGACATCACAGTCTGTGGCATTTGGATATAGAAAAGCAAGTATTTGAATAATGTTTTGCTGGTGCCATCATGAACCACTAAACTGACGAAATTTTAATTAAAATCCACCATAATCGATTTCAATATCCGTGTTGTATTATATTATTAGCAATGATTTTAAAGCACACACTCTCATAACAATTTAACATTTGCATTTCAATATTGAAACGCAACCCTTATTTTGTATGTTAAAAATGATACTAGGGGAGAGCAGGGTAATTTCGAACTCTGCACTAAAAGCGAAAAGAACTTATATATTATATATTATATATTAAAATCTCTTAATTCAAATATTTTTAAATAAACATAGGGGAAACCGGGGGTAGTAGTACACACTACTTAAACTTATATAGACTATTTGTTCGGAGAAAAAGGATACCTATACTATCTATAAATTCATATAGATCACGTCCTCTGAAATTCAATATTTAATTAAAAACTTCGCAGTGTTTACAACTGCCCCGTGTTTAGTACTACCCCAGTTTCCCCTACAAATATCAAAGTAAACAAAACACGATTGAGATATTTAGTCTCGATAAATCTTACGAATATTTTATCAGTAAAAATTAAACTTTGTTTAAAATAATAAAATAAATATAGGCAAAGCGAAAATTGGGGAGTTTTGAACCGTCATGGCTCAAACGACCATAATGTTAAATTATTGATTGATCAAAGTCAATATTTTGAGGGATATTGATATGATTAAAAATTAAAGGAATCTACAAATTGGAAGCACTTTTCGTCAAAAATTGCTTTTATGAAGGAATTTGCCTGAAGTTTTGCAGGTAGAAATTAACCAAAATGAGCCCAAACAGAAGTAGATTTTGATTCTTCAATAGTGTCTTGGATAAAAGGTAAATCGAACTCTATTTGCACAAAAAGTCGTTAAAGTTCGAAAAATTCAATTTCGAATTTTTATACTCCCTCCGTCCCAAAAAAAAGTCGTACGTTTGGGGAAAAATTAGGGATTAAAGAATTGTTTTACGGAATGTTTTTGTTAATAGTAAATATCTTACGTGTGAACTATTCTCCATCTTCAGTAGTAATATTCAGGTCCACCTACCACGGTAAGTTAAGGAACTGGTGTCTTGAAGATTTATTTTTTTCACTTTTTTTCGAAGAGCTCCGGTCGAGATGTAACTTTTGAAAATTCTACTGCAATTAACGTTGTTAACTAGAATTTCATTTAAAAATTTAGTGTTCCAAAGAAGGGACTTATAGTTCTTTTCGTTATGCCATAACAATGGGTCTAAATTCACAAAAAAGGGCAATAAAACCAATCTTGCTCTTTTTTTTCTACATTCTGTGATATGGGTGCTGAATGGTTGGAGATAAAGATTTGATGTCTTTGGACGACCCCCACCCCCCGTCGTAGGTCAACTTTTGGATTTTCAATACGTTCCTAGTTTCCCCCCGCCCCTCCTCTTCCTCAGAAAAAATCGCACTATGTGTTTTTGAGCAATCCCAAAAAACAATATGGTTTTTGGAGGGGAGGGAGGGGGGGGGTAAATGAGGGGTAGGGTAATGATCCCAAGGTCGACTTACTGGGGCGCCGCCGAAGGTGCCAAGCTTCTATCTTCAACCTTTTGGTACTTAAATCTTACTAAAAATATTCAAAAGAAAGATGTTTTTAAGACATTGTTTTCTTATCTTACAATCGTAGGTGGACCTCAATATTACCCATTGCAGATGGAGGATAGTATGTACATAAGATATTTCCAATACACAGCATTTCTACTTTACGCCGTCTCTTCCTAGCGATTTTCTTCCAAACGTACGACTTTTTTTGGGACAAGAATTTTTCCCAAACGTACGACTTTTTTTGGGACGGAGGGAGTACTAAATTTTCGAACAAGGTGGGGAAAATGTATCAAATATCACACTAAAAAGCTAGCAAAAGAGTTACTCAGTGATTATGAAGTGATTAAATACTGAGGCAAGAACAGTAAACGGCGTTGTTATGTTTTTTCCTCACAAAACAATGTGAAAACCGTCACATTCTGACACTTGAGCACTTCGAAATTCGAACAGAATGTAACTTCCGCCACCTTGCGAAAGTAATAAGAAGTATGAAAGTCTTTTTTTTTTGGATCTTCAAATAGATTTTCGAATTTTTCAAGATCTACTTCTGTACGGAGAGAAGAGGTATAAGTATAGTCAAAATTCTGCAAAAAAAAAACAATTTTTGACGAAAATTGCTCCTAATGGTTCCGTTCAGTAATAACATTTAGAACAGACAAAGCCACTCCAAAGTCAAACCTAACCCACCTAACCTATTCGAAAATCTACCGGAAGCCTAAAGTGCAAGTTCGCGTACTCCCCACTTTAGCGCTGATTGTTCTGCCATTTCGAAATTCTGTATTTCTTGACACTTTAATCCTCAACAGTGTCAAAGACACTGTGTAAATGTAAATGTTTTCTGTAAAAAGTGGTTTTTGTGTAGCTTTGTGGAATTTTCGGATGGAAGAATGTTTGAATTGCAGTTTCATTACAATAAATGTCCTTTGGATCAACTTGCTCACTTTTATGTAACTTTTCGGTTTAAACGTTCGAACTTCAAACGGGTTTTTAGGTAAGTTCTCTCTGATATACCTTCGAATCGGTTAAGAAAAAACCTCAACCGGAGAGAGCTCTCAAATCGGGAAGATTATTACTGAACAAGAGGAATGTGTAGCATTTTCATACAGTATTTAAATCTCAATAGCACAAATGTAGGTCAAATTGAGCTCAAGGGCCTATAGTCACCTGAGGATTATCCAAAAGGCTACTATCACAATTGCAATCGGAATAAAGATTCAACTACTTTCCCATTATTAAGTTTTCACTAATAAAGTCACCTCTCAGCTTAACTCGTAGATCTGTCTAGTCTAGGGCCCAATGGGGTTAATGAAATCTCTTTGCTTTAGTCAGTAAAATATTCTATTTTCGTCAGTAAGAAACACAAATATAATTGATCACTGAGTAAGTGAGAGAAATCCGAAAAAGTTAAAATAACATTTCGGAAATGTTTATTTTACCCTGCAGTATTGATCCGAAATCGGTGTAAATATTATGCTTTTTAGTTTATTATGGGTTGAACTTACGTTTTTCATGTTAATTTTGCACATAAAAAGGTGTAAAATTAACATTAAAAAATGTTGATATATTTTTACACCTAAAAGGTGTTAAAGTTATGAGTAAAAAAAGTTAATCGCACCTCCGTTTTTTCTCAGTGTATTACTTTAAACTCTTTATTAAACCATATACCTTTATTGTAATTCATTTCTGTATCACAACCATTTTCCGGTATTTCCGCGATCACACACGTTCGTTCAAGAAAAGATGTGATAGATCATCTCTAGCACCGTGAGAGCGAGAGAAATTTTTCAATTTCTCCTCATGAAGTTTACAGCCAGACACGAAGAAATTCTTAAAGAAACACCCCGGGATCGTTACTATCCCTTGAGGGTAATAAACACTTGGCAGCCATTAAAATAGAGCAAATGATCACAACAGGTCGTAAAATCACGATAGGAGAGATATGAGTGACCTAAAATCACAATGGGGGTGCATTTGTTCGATTAAACAAACAAAAGCACTCTCTATTTCTGTAACTCTGAGCACAGGTAAAAATGAAAGGATCATCGAGGATCCTTTGAACACTGAACACTGGAATGTGGGTGACCTATCCACGTTGATAAATTGTGATGATTACTTTCTCTTGGGGTGGTCATAAGTTAGAGCTCAAGCTGAAAATAATAAAGATTTACCAGGAGATAGGAACACGAATGACACAGGATCAAGATAATGTACAATCTTTGGTCATCCAAATTATGCACCACCTTTCTCAAGGATTTGGAGAATGATGGCTATTAAAAATGTGAAATTCCTCGTTCCTCGATCCATGCCATAGGGGTTGAATTTTTGGGAAAACAAAATTTGGGGGTGTTCCAAAATAGAGGTAGGGAGGATGGGACTGTGGATCTGACATCACCTACTTCGAGCCATTCAATGACATTTAACCTTTAAACCTTGCAACAAATCTCTCAATTTAGAATTTTTAAATAAATTGTTAATATAATAGTTTAAGCTGATTAAAAACTATTTTTTTTGCAGGACCTAGAACAATCAATTTCTTCATTTTCTTTGTTCGTTAATATAGAATTTATCAAATTTTAATCTAGCGCACTTCATTTTTTTTTATCAAATTTATCACAATACTCAACATTAATTTTACTTTTTAACTAATAGGCATCATTGTAAAATTTCAAAATTTCTGATATTGCAATATTTTCTAAGATTTCATGAAATTTTAGAAAAAAAAATTTTAAATTGATATTTTTATCACTGAAAATGCGCTTGAAATGTCCGAATTACTCCGCTCTCCCCTAATTTCTACTATGACTGTCCAGTTCAATTCCTGGCAACAAAAATGTCTGAGTATCATTAACCTCACATGGGTACTGGAAAAGTTACCAACAATGGATTTGCCGGACAATAGAATGTTCTTTCTATTGTGATTGAATAAATTAAAAGTTTTCCAACAAAAGTCGGGGGCAGAGGAAAAAGTAGAAAATCAATTTACGTGAAATATTATTATGCATTCTGGATTTTTATTATTGGGAAAATGCAGAATGACAAAATCGAATTTTCCAGATGCACTTTTCACAGAATGTCAAAAGAAAATTTTGAGAGAACTTTTCTCGTCCTTTCTGCCAATCCTTGAAGTCACTTTTGGAGGACTCTGGGAGCGACGTGAATTGGAGGCATAAAGGATAGGTATGGAAAAGGAATTTTTGTACCTTTGATATGGCAGCAAAACGAGAGGGTTGTTCAGTTGAGCATTTCCCACTGTGGCAGAGGGATGTAAATGGTATTTCCATTTTAATGCCACACAATCCTTGATGCCTCAATGCAAGCCTGTAAGAAATTTTGTGGAGGAGGATGGTTATCGCGTAATCCACACTGTTCAAAGGACGCATGAATTTAACCTCTCGGTTGATTTATCTTCGTATTCTTCTAGGAGAGTCTGTACATGGCATTCTTCTTTGGCTAGACGCCCTCATACTGCCTCTGTCACTTTTAGAATCCCAAACATTTCACTAGCTTCCCGCCAAAGAAGAATGACGTAGATGATAGTGAAGATGAATCTCCAAGGCAAAATGAATTTTCTTGAATAGCAAAATAACACGATAACCTATAAATTTTCCTCAGAAGACAAGACTTCTTCATGAGCAATTGGGTGAGTTCAACCTGCACAATGATAAATAAACTTCTCTAAAAGATAATTCAATAATATACCATTCATAATGCATCTTGAAAAGAACTTATATGGTTTCGTTTTTAATTTTACTATAAGGTTGAATTTTATAATACAGGGTTATGATGGATTTAACCATAAGATATGCAAATTTACATTAAATAAGTCTATAATAAAATTACAATAAGTTTCCATTGTTTTCGTATAACGTAATATGGATTTATTACAGTAGACTCTCACTCAATCGGCTCTTTTTCAATCGGGCGTCAAATTTTGTTGACAATTTTCACGTTTAATTATGAAGCTAATTCGCTCAAATTCGCTGTAGTTCTTCCTATTTTATCGTGATTCTTTATTGAGCGCTTTTTGTGGAATTTACAAAGGCTTTGATACTTAAATTTATCGATAAACCGGATGACATTTCACCCCATATGCCCGATTGAGAGAGAGTCTACTGTACTTTGAATTTTTTTTTTTAGGAATATCGTTCGAAAAAAAAACATTATTTGTTTTAGACATCACCGTGTGTGTCGCTTTCGATGCAATAAATGACAAATCGATTGACAATCCCAAAGAATTTCGATCGACTGAAATTTATAGGCAAATTTAAATTCAAATTAACACTACTTTCCGTTAAATTTAACCGATGCATTTCAAAGTTCAATTCCGATAACGAATAATGTTTTTAACCCTTTAATCAATAAATCTCCTCACAGAACTCTAGAAGAATGCGGTTTTTGTTACAAAGGAAGCCAATTAATATCACATCGATTGCAATCCACTGTTGCAATCTGTGTCAGTTCCTAATCAACCCTGCTGCTTTTTTTGCTCTTGAACCGGAGTCACTTTGGCGTCCAGTTGACAGAAAACCGAAGCAAATGTTGCTTAGTGGACGGAAATGATACAAACTACACACATCCGGTGCTCGGATGTTATTTCAAGCCAACCTCTAGACTCACCCTCCTGACCGATATTAGGTACAGCTACAGGTGATATCATACCACCGGAATACAACTCAATTCCACCCCATGAGTGGCTCTTTTTTTTCTGTGTCACCTTCAACCATTGATGTTCGACTTTAACTTTATTTATGCATCAAAAATTATGAGCTTTCTTTCAACGGAAAGATACACAAATCACTGAACTTCCTTTCTCAATTATTATCGGAAATGGCAATTAAAAATGTTTCTCCGAAGCATAAAACAACTTCCCTCACTTTGAAAGAAAAAATAAACATTATTCTGCTGCTTCATAGAGAAAATAATTATATACAATCCTTCTGTTTTTCTGTTTTTCGATACTAAGAAAATTATGCCATTATCGATTTTTCGAGTCTTATTTTTGTATAATTTTGTGAATTGGAACAATTCTAAAGACTAACATTGACTATACCGAGAAAAGTTTGGATGGTATTTTGTACAAATCGTGTATTAGGTGAGATTCTTAACAATCTCACCTACTATAATCCTAACAAAATTTCATGTCGTCCGATCGACCTCAAATTTGGCCAAAATGTGTTTCGCCACTTCCTGATCACGAATATATGGGGGGCTAAGTTACGTTCCCGGCCGTCCGGCCGCTCTTTGGAGCTTAATAGCTCCTAAACTAAAAAAGATATCGACTTGCGGTTTTCGGCAAAGGTTATATATCGGGTGAAAATTGCAACACGGTGCATTGACCCCCCACCCCCCACCCCTCCTTCCGCCATTTTGAAGACCCCCCTTTTTTTTTGTTTTCTCAATAGCTCCGCCCCTATGGCATCGAGCGGGCTCAAATTTTAGTATGTTATAGCTGGGCCTTAGAGCTTTCCATCAGTACCAAACTTAAGGACCCCGACCCCCCTGACCCGAGCTATAAGGGTCCAAAAAAAATTTCTTAAAATGGCCATAACTCCGGTTCTAATTGTCAGAATTTAAAAAATGAGGGCTTTTTGGAAAGCTCTCATGAAATGCCACTTCCCTTTCTAACATCGCAAGTTCATAAAACCACCGCTAGGGGCGCTATTATTAAAAAGAAAATTTTTAAATCTTAAAAGTTAAATAACTCAAAAATTCCTTATGCAATCGGGCTGAAATTTTAGTATGTTGTAGCCGTTGATTATACCTATCAAACAAAAAAAACCTTAAGTCGATCCATAACCCCTGACCCGAGCTATAAGGGGTCAAAGTTCGAACATTGACCGGCCTCTATCTCCGGTTCTAATTAACATAGCGACATAAATTTTACCTTTTTGGTTTCGTCTCGATGAGCACTTTCAGATGGAAGTTCAAAAATTCACCACAGGTAGCGCTGTGATAGAGTCAAAATTCATCGAAATTCAAAGACATTTTTCTCAAAAACGGCATTGTGCAAGTTAATGAAATTTTAGTATGTTGTAGTCCAGTCTAGGACGTTTCCAAAATGGTGCGTATGTGCGCTGTGGTTTCAATAGAACCGGAGATATGAGGGGTCAAAGTTCACGAAATTCAAAAAATCATATCTCCGGTTCTATGTGACCGATTTTGATGAGTGAGGGCTTAAACGAAAGATCTCACCAAATGCTACAACTTTCTAGAATATTTGAACTTCGTGGGACCAACACCAGGGGCGCCACAGTCGAAAAACCAATTTCAATATCACATAACCTCAATTATCTCGACTGTCGCTGAACCGATTTTGATGATTACTTCAACATAATTGTAGAGCACATTTGTCTCTACATTTCGTCCATACATCATTTTCCACTTAGACCACGCTATCACTCCGATTTTGCCGTTTAAGTGTGAAAAAATTGATTTTTCCCATAATAACGCTTTGAAATCTCAGATGCCAATTTGACTGCCTCTACTCCACCAAGACACTTAAAATAGGGTTTTAAATGGAAAGTCCCACAAAATACAACAATTCTTTGATATAGTTGAAGTTCAACAAATGATTACTTGGGGAACTCTGGATGAAAAAACGAGTTAAGAAACAAAAAACCTCGCTTATCTTGGCTTCTGAGTAATCGATGAGATCATGTTCTATGGGAAAATTATAGAGAACATTCTGGTCTACATTTCACCCATATATCACTTTTCTGTCAGTTCATCCAAATCCTTGATATTTTGGTTTAAATACAAAATTTGTATAATTTCACGAATTTTATTCAAGATAACTGAATGGCGTCTCCCAACTTCAGCTCTAAATCGAATTTGCATGCACTCCGAGTTAGCTCACGTTAAGAATCTCACCTACATAAGCCGGTTAGGATTATCTGTCCCTTTAAATTCTATAATGCCTCATAAGATAGTAGAAGATACGATCCTCCATAGGCAAGGCATATAGGCAATTTCCTTTAGAATCTACTATCTTGAAATTTTAAAATTTACTACCCTGTGGATAGTGAATTCTAATAGCCGAATGGTAAAATCTACTATTCTCCTTTAGATTTAACTTTGGCCTCTGTTAGATTTTAATATCCAGATAGGGTAAGTGTGCCCAATTTCGGCATAGTTGCATGTAAGCACCGAAGTCCTCAGTTTCAAATGCAATATTAGGTGAGATTCTTAACAATCTCACCTACTATAATCCTAACAAAATTTCATGTCGTCCGATCGACCTCAAACTTGGCCAAAATGTGTTTCGCCACTTCCTGATCACGAATATATATGTGGCTATTTTACGTTCCCGGCCGTCCGGCCGCTCTTTGGAGCTTAATAGCTCCTAAACTAAAAAAGATATCGACTTGCGGTTTTCGGCAAAGGTTATATATCGGGTGAAAATTGCAACTTGGTGCATTGACCCCCCACCCCCCACCTCTCCTTCCGCCATTTTGAAGACCCCCCTTTTTTTGTTTTCTCAATAGCTCCGCCCCTATGGCATCAAGCGGGCTCAAATTTTAGTATGTTATAGCTGGGCCTTAGTGCTTTCCATCAATACCAAACTTAAGGTCCCCCGACCCTCCTGACCCGAGCTATAAGTGTCCAAAAAAAATTTCTTAAAATGGCCATAACTCCGGTTCTAATTGTCAGAATTTAAAAAGTGAGGGCTTTTTGGAAAGCTCTCGTGAAATGCCACTTCCCCTTCTGACATCGCAAGTTCATAAAACCACCGCTAGGGGCGCTTTTTTTAAAAAGAAAATTTTTAAATCTTAAAAGTTAAATAACTCAAAAATTCCATTATGCATCGGGCTGAAAATTTAGTATGTTGTAGCCGTTGATTATACCTATCAAACAAAAAAAACCTTAAGTCGATCCATAACCCCTGACCCGAGCTATAAGGGGTCAAAGTTCGAACATTGACCGGCCTCTATCTCCGGTTCTAATTAACATAGCGACCTAAATTTTACCTTTTTGGTTTCGTCTCGATGAGCACTTTCAGATGGAAGTTCAAAAAGTCACCACAGGTGGCGCTGTGATAGCATCAAAATTCATCGAAATTCAAAGTCACTTTTCTCAAAAACGGCATTGTGCAAGTTAATGAAATTTTAGTATGTTGTAGTCCAGTCTAGGACGTTTCCAAAATGGTGCGTATGCGCGCTGTGGTTTCAATAGAACCGGAGATATGAGGGGTCAAAGTTCACGAAATTCAAAAAATCATATCTCCGGTTCTATGTGACCGATTTTGATGAATGAGGGCTTAAACGAAAGATCTCACCAAATGCTACAACTTTCTAGAATATTTGAACTTCGTGGGACCAACACCAGGGGCGCCACAGTCGAAAAACCAATTTCAATATCACATAACCTCAATTATCTCGACTGTCGCTGAACCGATTTTGATGATTACTTCAACATAATAGTAGAGCACATTTGTCTCTACATTTCGTCCATACATCATTTTCCACTCAGACTACGCTATCACTCCGATTTTGCCGTTTAAGTGTGAAAAAATTGATTTTTCCCATAATAACGCTTTGATATCACTCAGATGCCAATTTGACTGCCTCTACTCCACAAAGACACTTAAAATAGGGTTTTAAATGGAAAGTCCCGCAAAATACAACAATTCTTTGATATAGTTGAAGTTCAACAAATGACTACTTGGGGAACTCTGGATGAAAAAAACGAGTTAAGAAACAAAAAACCTCGCTTATCTTGGCTTCTGAGTAATCGATGAGTTCAAGTTCTACGGCAAAATTATAGAGAACATTCTGGTCTACATTTCACCCATATAACACTTTTCTGTCAGTTCATCCAAATCCTTGATATTTTGGTTTAAATACAAAATTTGTATAATTTCACGAATTTGATTCAAGATAACTGAATGGCGTCTCCCAACTTCAGCTCCAAATCGAATTTGCATGCACTCCGAGTTAGCTCACGTTTTTGTCTTTTTGTCAAAAAAAGTTCTAGCGGGATATAGAGAACCCGAAAGTTAGCATCTCGTTCTTTACTCCACAATAGCGATTTTTGACAAAATATAAAATACTCCATTTTATAAGGGTAGACAGATAAAAATCTAATGAAGGCTATATTGAGCTGGGGCTATAATGTAAACGCTATTAGGTGAGATTCTTAACAATCTCACCTACTATAATCCTAACAAAATTTCATGTCGTCCGATCGATCTCAAATTTGGCCAAAATGTGTTTCAGCACTTCCTGATCACGAATATATATGTGGCTAATTTACGTTCCCGGCCGACCGGCCGGCCGGCCGGCCGCTCTTTGGAGCTTAATAGCTCCTAAACTAAAAAAGATATCGACTTGCGGTTTTCGGCAAAGGTTATATATCGGGTGAAAATTGCAACTTGGTGCATAGACCCCCCACCCCCCACCCCTCCTTCCGCCATTTTGAAGACCCCCCTTTTTTTGTTTTCTCAATAGCTCCGCCGCTATGGCATTCAGCGGACTCAAATTTTAGTATGTTATAGCTGGGCCTTAGAGCTTTCCATCAATACCAAACTTAAGGTCCCCCGACCCCCCTGACCCGAGCTATAAGGGTCCAAAAAAAATTTCTTAAAATGGCCATAACTCCGGTTCTAATTGTCAGAATTTAAAAAGTGAGGGCTTTTTGGAAAGCTCTCGTGAAATGCCACTTCTCCTTCTAACATCGCAAGTTCATAAAACCACCGCTAGGGGCGCTTTTTTTAAAAAGAAAATTTTTAAATCTTAAAAGTTAAATAACTCAAAAATTCCATTGTGTATCGGGCTGAAAATTTAGTATGTTGTAGCCGTTGATTATACCTATCAAACAAAAAAAACCTTAAGTCGATCCATAACCCCTGACCCGAGCTATAAGGGGTCAAAGTTCGAACATTGACCGGCCTCTATCTCCGGTTCTAATTAACATAGCGACCTAAATTTTACCTTTTTGGTTTCGTCTCGATGAGCACTTTCAGATGGAAGTTCAAAAAGTCACCACAGGTGGCGCTGTGATAGCGTCAAAATTCATCGAAATTCAAAGTCATTTTTCTCAAAAACGGCATTGTGCAAGTTAATGAAATTTTAGTATGTTGTAGTCCAGTCTAGGACGTTTCCAAAATGGTGCGTATGCGCGCTGTGGTTTCAATAGAACCGGAGATATGAGGGGTCAAAGTTCACGAAATTCAAAAAATCATATCTCCGGTTCTATGTGACCGATTTTGATGAATGAGGGCTTAAACGAAAGATCTCACCAAATGCTACAACTTTCTAGAATATTTGAACTTCGTGGGACCAACACCAGGGGCGCCACAGTCGAAAAACCAATTTCAATATCACATAACCTCAATTATCTCGACTGTCGCTGAACCGATTTTGATAATTACTTCGACATAATTGTAGAGGACATTTGTCTCTACATTTCGTTCATACATCATTTTCCGCTCAGACTACGCTATCACTCCGATTTTTCCGTTTAAGTGTGAAAAAATTGATTTTTCCAATAATAACGCTTTGAAATCACTCAGATGCCAATTTGACTGCCTCTACTCCACCAAGACACTTAAAATAGGGTTTTAAATGGAAAGTCCCGCAAAATACAACAATTCTTTGATTTAGTTGAAGTTCAACAAATGAACACTTGGGGCACTCTGGATGAAAAAACGAGTTAAGAAACAAAAAACCTCGCTTATCTTGGCTTCTGAGTAATCGATGAGTTCAAGTTCTACGGCAAAATTATAGAGAACATTCTGGTCTACATTTCACCCATATAACACTTTTCTGTCAGTTCATCCAAATCCTTGACATCTTGGTTCAAATACAAAATTTGTATAATTTCACGAATTTGATTCAAGATAACTGAATGGCGTCTCCCTACTTCAGCATCAAATCGAATTTGCATGCACTCCGAGTTAGCTCACGTTAAGAATCTCACCTACATAAGCCGGTTAGGATTATCTGTCCCTTTTTAATTCATATTGATATTTCTTATTACTTCCTTTTTGGGAGGGTTGTGTGGAACCTTGAAAACTAGTTTATCATCTTTGTTTTCTTTAAATCACTTCCTAAAGTATTGAAAAATTAATAAAAATGTAGATATTGCTTTGGGTAGTATTCCGGCCACTTTGAGTGAAATACCTTCTACATTTTTTCTGACTACTTTTTGCAACGCAACGGATAGAAAATTTTGAAACGTCAAACGGAACGAGTTTAATATTTAGTTTAATACGTTGTTTATATGACCCACAAGCCCTAAGATCTTCCGTGTAATTTGTCCTGAAGACCTGAAGAGTAGCATCTCAAATTTACGCGCAGATTCCCGTAGCAATTTGTCCTTCCTGAACTCTTCCAAAACACCGAAGGAAAACCCTCTGCACTTCACCACAAATCACAAGAAACACAATCGATCTATCACATTTTTTGTAAGACTCTTTCCACACTGAGTTTTTACAACGTAATTTAAATTCAAATTATGCCTAAAATTTGACGGTCTTTGTGTTAATACATCCTAAAATGAATAAATATTTAAAAGTAAAATGAATTCATTGACTATTCGAAGATTACATACATAAATTTGGCACACTTACCCTACCCTAGTAAATTTTACTAGCCGAATGTTAGATCTTATGGCGCTGGTACACATTTTCAATTAAGTGAATTTTAACCGATTGAAATTTTACCTCTTATTCTTTCAAAATTAAATCAGATATAGGTGTCTCTTTCTGTCAAATGAAAATTGAAATTGAAATTGAAAGTAGTATACATGGAGCAAGTCGCTGTTTGTGACGTCACATATGGAGCAAGTCGCTGTTTGTGACGTCACTATCGAGCAAGTGGGTGTGACGTCACTATGGAGCAAGTCGCTGTTTTGTGACGTCACGTGTGTGTGACGTCACACGTGTATGATGACGTCACACCCTGGAGACATGACGCAATATTTTGTGGGCCGAGGTCACCCGGGAGATGACGTCACTCACTGAAAATTTGAATTTGAATTTTCCGTTAGAGTACACGAGCGCCATCTATGATTGTGAATTTGAATTTCTGTCCGCCATTTTTAATTTCTGTCCGCCATTTTGAATGTCTATCCGCCATTTTGAATGTCTATCCGCCATTTTGAATGTCTATCCGCCATTTTGATATTTCTGTCCGCCATTTTTATTTTTTATCCGCCATTTTTATTTTTGTCCGCCATTTTTATTACCGACCGCTGTTCTTATTTTCTATGCGCGCCCTCTGTTATTCCTATTATTAACTATTCCCGTAATTTTTTTTCGCGACGTGAAAATTTTTTGGCCGAGACCTGGGATTGAACCGACAGATACTTAAAGTCTTAAACGTAATGTGTACCACCGCTTAGACCACTCGGCCACGGCGGCATGTTGGTGGGTTCCCGCTGAATCGTGAACCGTTGCATCGTCCACAGGCTGACGTCACCCATGCATAGATATCCCATATAGCCATTTCCCATGCATGCATACATTTTCATACACATACACATGCCCCGTGGGAATAATTGCGCGCGTCACTTGGTGGGAAAAATAGCAGAGACAGAAGATCTCAGATTACTGCGCCAGCTGTCTGGACATATGAGCCAGCCACACTTAAAGAGTGCATCCGATAGCAAAAAATTGGCACGGGCTGTACCATATGGGATTGCAGATTAATTGTCGTGGGATTTTTTTAATTGCTGTGGGAATTTTCTATTTGATGTGGGAATTTTTTCCCGGCTCTGTGATTACTATATAAGGCTTAACGGAGGAGGATAATTTGTAATACAAAAATGAATACTCTAGATATTGCGAATGTGCTCCAAAAAAATAAATTTACCCGACAAATATTTAAAGGGGTTTTTCCAATTGACCGACTCCCCAAAAGAAAATTAACATTACCCACCTTCATTGTGATAAACACAGCAAAGGCAAACCACCCTGGAGAACATTGGATTGCAATTTTTATACCTAAATTTGGGAGAAATATTGAACTCTTTGATTCCTATGGTCGATTATTTTCAAACAGCTTTATTAGGAGCTATTTGAAGATCAACTCTAAGAAGAAGAGAATGATATTTAATGACATGCAATTACAAGGACCGTTGTCTAGTGTATGCGGTCAATACTGTTGCGTTTTTGGCTATTTCCGATCGAGAGGGAAATCCATGGATCAATTTCTTCGGAAATTTTCGGGAGATGTTAACGATAATGATCGTAAGATTAGTATCTTATTTAAAAGATATTTCGCAAATGACTAATTGTCATTCAGTTAACAAAACTCTTCACAGAAGGTTCTATAAATCAAGATGAAAGTGCAAGAAAGTGAGCAAAATCTTTGTGCACCAAAACTGATGGAAAAAAAGAAGTCTAAAGGAGTTCAGCGGGGATTGAGAAAGAAAAATGGACTTCTCGATCTGGATAGTAAGCCAGTGCCGAAAAATATGAAGAGTGAAAAACCCAGGAAGATAAAGACCAAGAGCGCTTCTTCGGACCCAGATACTCGTCAGGATGCCGAAACGCAAACCCTGGATTTTCTGCAGGGAAAGAACCAATGTCCAAAGAAGAACGATAGGAACATAGAATTACTTGGAGGTTACACATACTTTTTGAATGCTTCAAACACAACATATGTATCAATAGGATTTTCATCGCTGGATTTTACACCAACTGTAAAAATTTGTATTGTAAACTATTGGTTAGGAGTAGATACAATTGTTTTTAATCAGAAGCTCTGGTCAATTTTTTGTACTTGCGAGACAATTCTGAACACATGGCTTTCGCTGCCAGACGATAATGATCATGAAAAATGCGCTTATATTCAGCAGATAAATTCATTCTTTAAAGAGGCTTTAGAAATTGATTTCGTTTGTTTAGATAACAATAAATCTTTGCTAATGACTCAGAAAGATTGTACAATTTTGTTAACAGCTCAAGAATTTAGAAAATTAGTATCAATGGCAGAATTTATCAATGTTTCTCTCATATACAATAATTCCGTTCAGTTTTATGTTAAAGAATATTTTGAAAGATATATTCAAACTTGCAGAAATTTTGGTATGACAAGATTGAGCATGTGCCAATTCACAGCTCATCTAGAAAATAAGTTACCTGTTAATTATTTTCGCCTGTTCCATGAATTTTCCCTGCTGTCCGACGATGTTCTCAAAGCACAGATACAACGGCAAGACCAATCGCCAAATTTTCAGAATAGCAAATCAATAAACCAATGAAGTAGAATAAAAACCAATAAATTTGTGAAAAATATTAACAACATTTATTTATATACTAGAGTGGATAATACAATGTATGAAAAATAATGTACAAAATAAATAAATAAAAACAATATAATACAGCATTCTTAGTTATTTACAAAAAATTAAAAGCCAAATGGCTCAGTTTTAAATGCATCCAGACAACGCCTCTTGCTCAATGTGAATTGTACCCTTTTTTGTGCTGGGCCGGACAGGACCTTAAATCTTTTCTGGCGGAATATGCGAGATTTATAATCAATGCTCAGTGTCTCAACATCCCCAAAGACAATCGACTTCATTGCATTGAAATCGAGATCCCTTTCCACCTCATGATTCATAGTGATCCCCTTTGCGACAATTTTGTACGAGTACGAATTCGTAGAGGGGGAAAAGATCTTTAAGGCGTAAGTTTTTGGCCCACAACTGACATATTCGTCAATGAAAGAGCCCTCACCGTAATCTACTAGCTCATCGGTGAGCTCCCCCAAAAACTTCCCGCAGCTTAAAGGGTTCTCTTCGCCAGAGGGTACCATAAAGATCATAGAATCTGTGTCGCAATAGAGGAGATTTTCTCCCAATTTTGAGAGGACAGAATATAGTTTGATACGGGCGTTCGTGGTAGTACATATACCGACGCCGAGATTGACATACTTTGATGCAGACTCTGCTTCGGCAATGTACTTCCACGAAACAAAAATCTGTTTGTCCCCGACGGGATATAAATCCATTAATTCAATATCTTCAGATCCAATTAATGCATTTAACTCCTCGGGAGAGTTGCAGATGCTAGTCTTTGTGAAATTTTCACGCATGATGAATCTTCCCCAAAGACTATTTAGCACCAGTTTGGTGAGCAAACGCAACCCTTTGTTGACACAGATTTTTTCCTTATCTAATTGTATACCCTCCTTCTCAAAATATTCCCGGATATATTCCTCTTTTGCCTCATCAGATTCTGTTCCCGATGGCCACCCACTTGACTCTTGTTTGATTTTGAGGAAATTATCCACAAAATCGGCAAAGAGACCCCTTTCGTTAGTGTCCCGGTTGTACTGCATCGTCTGATAGGTCCAAACCTCAAATGCTTTGATAATTTGGTAACCATGACGGACAGCCAACCGGATTTCATCTAACGACCAGAAACCGGTGAGGGCTCTTTCATCATCCGAATGTGTGCACCGATCAGTGTTAACCATTTCTGTGCATGTTCTACAGAGAGGGAATATTAAACGGTTATTGCACCTGTACGGCAAGCATGGCAAATACAAGTTTCTGGGGGCTAAAACTGTGCATTTAACCACACCGTCATGGTTTAATATGTCCTCTGGATTTTCGAAGGTTTTGATGATACAGGGATGGCCAACAAAGTATTTAGAGTATTTATTGGCCCAGGGGTAGAGTGATGTAAAATCATAATAGTATATTTTATCCCCTGGGCCACATTTTTGATACAGTTTAAACACCTCTGTTCGGCCCCCATACACCGCACTTCTCAAATCAAACCCTGCGTCGATAATTTCCTGATTTTTATTTAACGAATCTTCCAATTCAGGATTTGATTTGAGAAGTCTTCGAAAATCACACTCCCATTCCGAGACCAAATTGTAGCCCATATCTTTTATACGCTGCAAACGAGTCAATGTTGCCTCATAACGACTTTGTATAGTGTCGGTTTTTTTATCTGAACATACATAGCTTCTATTTAAGAAACATGTATGTCCATGATAATAGCAACCCTCGAAACTATACACAGTGTTTGTGCTGTCGTCAAATCCATCGACTATATAATGTGAATTTTTCAACCGAACTTCATAACGAATATCTTTTCCTGTATTCATTTTTTGATAAACGAGCCATTTCAATCCAATCTTGCTCTGGAGTTTAATATAGCTCGAGCTGTAATTATTCTTAGGCGTGATAGAAAGAGTTTTCGGCTGAAGATAATTCTTTCTATACACCTTCATTACAGCATCGGCCAGAGTAATCGCCTGCAAGAATGGATTGATTCCGGTGGTATCTAAAAACGAATACATGAAATTTAAACACCCGAGCTTAAGAATTTTGACGTCTTGGTTACAGTAATGAATCAACTCTTTCCGGTTATCAAATGTCTTGTCTTTATTGGCATCGTACCACGCGCGGAATTTTTCGTATCGATTTGACGACATTGACTCTATTGCATACATTTCTTGTGGGGGATATTTCCCAACATAATTCATATTAGCTGAAGTATTAAATCTATAAGGGTACTCTCCCTTTTCGCAATCACGAAGCCCGAAACTTGCACTAAATTTAGACAGTGCAAAAGGGATGAAACTCAGAGAATCTAAGAATACAATATCTCTGATCTTCACGTATAAAATTTTGCACCCTGTGAAGATAGGGTTGATTTGCTCATCCCTCTTGCACAATTCCTCCAGAATAAATTGCCCATCATAGCTTTTGGCATTGTGAGCAATTATTGCTGAAGGAAAAGGTCTAAATTTGAGTGCGTGATCTACAAATTTCTTAACACACGACCCGGAGCTATCATTTTCAAAAATTTTGATTGATGGGCTACAATTTTCGCATTCAGAATCGGACTCTGGAGACTTTGCACATAAATGGCAAACCTCATGGGCCACACATAAATTGGGAATATGGTCAGAGAAACCATTTTCCTTCTCTACAAGTTCGCACTCGAAATCATAAAAAATTATCGAAAATTCTTTAGGGGGTGCTTTTTTAAGTGGTTGAATGTAGCAGTAATGGGGACAGGTTACTTTTTTGTAGCAAATATTACATAATGTTGTAAAACAACTATGTGGCTCATCTGTTTTGTATATCGTATCACAGTCTTTACAACATTTCACCTGTCCACATGTGCCATTCTCACTATGAAAATTGAGGCAGATTTCACCAAGGAATCTACGATTGCAATTTAAGCAATCAATTTTCTCAGGGGTATTGGGACACGGAGGGCTATTCCTGCAGAAACTACATTTTTCGGGGCATATATGGGTATTATTATAAAGATGACCACAAAATTTGCAGTCATAATTAAAATTGAAAAACCCCCTTAAGTTTTTTATGCAGAAGAAATGTTTCTCAGCCTCGGAATAAAATAAATTTATAATATTATTAATATTTTGCTCGGTTTTTTTGGTGGAGAAAATTAGACTTTTAAAATCATTGAGCTTGTTATAAACATTTACTCTATATCGATAGTCTTCTTTTTTAACAAATTTCTGAATGAGATCCAAATTATATTTTCCTTCATTTGAAGGTTTTATCCCGAGGCTGAGAACAAATTTTTCTGCATCTTTTTTAAGAGCCTTCGTGTACCTCTGGTACCGATAAATGATCCTGCCCGCCTCAGCACTATTAGTTAAAAGGGACTTACCCACAATGAGCGATATCGGGAGACAGTTGTTCTGGCTATTGGGGAAGTCCACAGAGCTCTTGTTCTTAAAACGGCGAATATTATCGGTAGTCATCCCGTCAGGATTATAGGTCCTGCCACGTCCTTCGGAGGGATGAAATAGATATGCCCTCACTTGCAGAGCCTCAGATGAGTGGAACATTGATGTACTTTGATGGATCTGAAATTTGCATTGAAAAATTTTAGATAATAATATACTATCAGATAAAAAAATTAAAATGCTTCTAAGACATACCTTTTCCATAATGTCCAGAATTATCTCTGAAGTGAGGGCATTCAATGGCCTTTTTCCGATATGAAATCCATTTTCCGTGGGTTCTTCTGCTACAAAGATCTGTAAAATAAATGTATGCATTTTAAAAAACCCCTTTTGTGTTACGGTTGATGTATGAAATTTCTCAAGGGAATAAAAATATTTACCTTCAAAATCACGGAATCAGCATCAGATTGGGATTCTTTCTGTATCTCCCTAATGAGAGCATCAAAGCCTCCCTCCAACCAGTCTCCTGTCGTAGAATTTTGGGGCCTGTTCAACTTGAAGTTGATGATCAGTTGTGTGACCTTAAAAAATTCGCTATAATTTTTGGATTTAGCGAGAATTTTAAGCAATGATGGCTGATCATCTTCTTCTACACCATCAAAGGCCTCAGTCCTTGGGGATGCAGTATCCACGATCCCACCTCCTCCAGTCTGTACAATTGGGCCTTGGTTAATCGGAAGATTTTCCTCAGGAACATTATCTTCCGAATCACTCCCGCACAGATCAATTACATCGCACACTGAGTTACACTTAATTTTGGAATCAATGGTCTTAGAACAGCCGGGGATCGCATCATCCAGTTTCCTCTTTTTCACAGAGGGTTCACTTATCGGAGTATCTTTCCTGTTAAATAGGATGGTGCACACACGGTCTGCCTGCGAAGAGGATCCCTGACCATGAACCATTGCACTTCTTAAAAGAGATCGTTTTTCTTCTTCACTTAGCACAACACCATTCTTCACAAGGTCTTCAATGCGCGAAATTATTGCATCTAGTAGGATGCTGCTTCCTTCCTCATTTAGCAAACTGAGGAGTTCCGCAACACTTTTTCCTTCTAACGCATAATTTATAAGATCAACGACTGATCTAGTTTTCACTAGAAGAGCAGCCACTTTCTCTACACTAAAACCTTCGATTCCACTCATTTTAGATAAAAAAAAATTCCGTAATATAATTTACGCGGGGCGCGAGAATTAAAACAATTGAATGAGTTGCTTGGGTACTTAAAAGTGAGAACAAATTGATTTTTCCCTCTATTTATAATATAATTTCGCCCATGAATCGTTGACCTGACATTTTTTGCAGCATTGCAATTTTCAATTTTCCCATCATATTCCAAATCACAAGAATTGCATATATGAATCATACATTGCACTCTGATCGAGAGACATAGAAAGAGGAAAAAGAGGATCAAATTCAGCTCGCGCACGTGTGAAATGCAGCGGATCAGTTTTCGTGGAATTTTTTGTCTATTCTGTTTTCCTCGATGATGATCTGCATAATTGCACTTTTGGTGGGAAAAAATCAATCGGCGACGAAAAATAATTTTACAATATTTCTCATTATGGTGAAATTATTGACCTCATCGTGGACTTTAGCATTTTTCCAGCTAAGGTAGACGAAATTTAATACCAGTTGATTTTTCGTGGGAAAGAAATTATTTTAGCAAATGTGCATAGAGACCGAGGTTTCTTGTAAAGTGAATTTGTGTTGAAGCTCATTAACTCATCTGGTCGTCTAAGGGATAAGACAATCTTCACGTCTCCAGCTACATCTCTAGATCTCTAATATCTTCAATTTAAAAAATGGTAAGATTTAATATATTAAGTAAACTTCTATACCTATATTGCGAGTTCATTATTTCATTTGCTTGAGATTTCAAATATTTTTTTCGTTTTATTTTCTCACAGGATCTTAAAGCTGCTTTTACCAGGGCTAATACTGTTACACCAACCAAGTCGGCCACTTCACTGGAGGTGGGGGAATATTTCCCAATTGAAAGGATGGAGCGCAGAACAACCCGTTTCGGGGAACAGGTCCTAGTTATATTTACAACGGGACAAAAGGTCTGGTTGCCCCAATCATTTTCAAGGGAGCTGCGCGACGATGTTATTTCGGCTATACAACCTGGAAAATGGGAGCTGTCCTTCCAGGGGATGCAGCTGGTGGGCAACCGTTACACAAAAGCCCGTTTCGATGTGAGGGCCGTGGCTACAGGCGTACCTTCTCAACAGGCAGATTGGGGTGATGATGATTTCACCCTTGTTGAGGAAAAATCACCGGCCCTCTTATAAATGAGTGAAATAAATGCATAAATTTTGCATAAAATACAATTCTTTTAATTTCCTCCTTTTCTCAATGGAACTCCATTTTTTCATAGTATGTCTTCCCTCAGCGTTGAACTCCACATTTTATCCTCGATTTTATTCTCTTAACACTGCGTTTTATTGTGAAAGGTGGAAAATGTATATATAGGACATGACATAAATTTTAAGTATTATTCCCGAATCAGCCTCTGCAAGATGATTAAATTCAGAGTCCCTTTTTCAATTATTTTGGCGGGACCTTCAGGATGTGGAAAGTCTACATTTTCCACAGACATTTTAAGAAATCTTAGGAAGATAACAGACACAGATTTCGAGACAATACTCTGGTGCTTTTCCGAGCACGGTAGTGTAGGAGATCTCCCCAAAATTCCCAATCTAAAAGTATGTAAAGGTATTCCGGACAAAATAGGCGCAAATGATAAATCCCCAAAATTAATTATTATCGATGATTTGATGACAGATAAAAAATATGAATCGCGCATCTGTGATCTCTTTATTAAAGAATCACACCACAAAAATATATCTATAGTTTTTATTTGCCAAAATATTTTTTATCAATCTCGATTTTCTCGCACAATATCCCTGAATGCGAAATACATTGTGATATTTAAAAATGTGCGAGATAAATCTCAGTTTTTTCCTTTGGCCCGTCAGTTGCATCCCGAAAATCCAAATCATCTCCTGAGTGTATATAAAGAATGCACTAAGCAACCTTTCGGCTATCTCATGATAGATTTAAATCAGGAAACACCTGATATATTCAGATACCGTACAAATATTTTCAACAAGGACTTTTGCGAGTGTTTTAGCACTGAAGAGGATTTAAATAGTCATGATGCGTACAAAGACTGTAAAGAAGAAGAAGAGGAGCTCCAAAAACCCTTTTCAGAAATTGAGGGAAAACAAATATATTTTATACACGCTTAAAGATGCCCCAAAAGGGATGAGAAAAGCAATTATTAAGCACTGTTCACCATCCACTATTAAAGCAATACAAGAAATTATCCATAATACTTTGAATGGCAATTTGAAAGTTCCATCTAAATCTTTTGGCAGGCTAAAAAGATATAAAAATGAGATGCGAAAGATTGTCTGTCCAAAAACCTCTCAGTGCTCCAAGAGGAAAATACTAATGCAGAAAGGGGAAGGTTTTTTGCCAATTTTAATCTCTACATTGCTATCAGGTGTTATTGGTAAACTAATATCGCCATAATGAACAAGAGCAAAAAGCCACTGGAAAGATACATTATTATTACCCCTGAATTATTTAAAGAGTTAAAACCCTTTATTAATTTTGAAAGAAGCCTTACATCTCTAGACCGAGAAATTTATAAAATTTTATCCAACAAGAAGATTAATAATGTCGATAAATGGTATAGATATCGGCAGGCGCTAATAAAACAATCTGATTTGAGACGAAAAAAGCCAGCAATTCCCACGAGAAAAAGTGAGAAGGAAAAAGAAAGATTGAAAATGCCTACTTATTCAGTAGGCACCCAAACACGATATTTAGGACCTTCAAGTTTGAACAGGACTAATGTTACTTCAACAGGGGGTGAAATGTTTATCGATGACGAGATTCAAGACATTGCAGCAGATGGAATGCTTCCTGAGAATGATGAATCTAAAATCGATTTTGATAATAATACTTCCATGGCTGGAGAAGAAGAGTATTATGGATCAACGGATCTTGTGGATGAAGATATCTTTGAAGGATTACCAAGAGATGTTCAACAGCAAGTTTTAAAGAAAATTTCCAAATACGATCCCGATCCATCTCGCAGATCTGCAATCCCCAATTCATTTACAATTACCGGACTTGATGGAGTTGTCTACAGCATTCCTACTAAGAATTTAGCTGGAGATAAGACACCATCGCCCAAACCAATTGCTGTGCCAAAATCCAGGAAGAAACACCCCGCGCCAAAATTATCCCCAAAACGCACCCGTGGCTATATAAAGAAAAATGCAAAAGATTCATCTGGGCAAACACAAATTGATTTCCCATCAAGAAAGAAGATACAATGGTCACCACTCCAGTAGATAATGAATATCTAAATCTCAATAGCAATTATCTATATGCTAGACCAGAAAATTTGTACAAAAAATTGAAGCATGATAATTTCAGTAGACGTGAAATTCAGAATTATTTGCAAGAGCAAGATGTATATTCTTTGCATTATCCAATAAATAAGAATTTTCCAAAAAATAAATATTTTGTTTCAAACATTAATGAATTGTGGGAAATTGATTTGGTGGACATGAAACTGTACAAAAAATTTAACGACAATTACACTTTCATCTTAACAGTGATTGATGTGTTTTCTAAATTTGCATATGCACGCATATTAAAGAGTAAATCTGCTGAAGAGGTTACAAAGGCTTTTTCTCACATAATTGAAAAGAATGGAAACATCCCCGAGAAAGTTCAATCAGATCATGGAAAAGAATTCAAGAATTCTGTGTTCAAAAAATATTTGGAGGAGAAGAACATTGCACAATATTTTTCTTACAACCCCATCGTAAAATGTGCAGTGGTTGAACGTTTTAACAGAACACTAAAGCAATTAATGTTCAGATATTTTACTCATAAGAAAACGAACAGGTATATTGACGTTCTCGATAAATTAATAAATGTGTACAATAGTTCTTATCACTCCACTATAAAAATGTCTCCCGCAGATGTTTCAGAAGAAGATATTCCTACATTGAATAGATTATACAGAGAAAAGAACAAAATTTTTGTACAAAAGTATGGCAATAAGCGCCATAAATTGCAAATTGATGATCTTGTACGTATTGCAAAGCCTAAGGCTAATTTTGATAGAGGATTTCACCCCCGTTGGACCGAGGAAAAATTTTACATTGATCGTATAATTAATAAATCTCCATTTCCCATGTACATTCTCCGTGACTATAAGAATACGCCAATTTCTGGTCGCTTTTATGAACAACAATTGCAGAAAGTAAGAATCAAGAATGGACACCCTCCAATAGAGAAAATTATAAAAACCCGGGGTTTGGGGAAAAAATTACAGTACTTTGTAAAATTTAAGGGTGATAACACCCCCCATTGGATCAATCAATCTGATCTATTGAAACAGCATGGCATCGCTTGAAATGAGAGACGAGTTTTATTTAACTCTTCTCAGCAATTCCTCACAGAAATATTTTCCAAGCAATACACTTGCACATTTCCGGACGAAACTGCCGACTAAGCTTTTCCTCGGTGACGACTGGGTCGTTGGACTCGCTGAAATTGCATTCAATGTCGCTGAAACAGCTGATGAACGTACAAAGCCCAAAGTAATAAAGCCAAGAACTATATTGATTCATAATGAAAAGAAGGTTAAACCCACGAAAATACCAATTTATGCAACGATCACCCCTTTTCACAGTTTACTTTTTCTTTTGAGAAATGGATTCTCATTAGAAGAGCCTCCACGTGATGAAATAATTCTTGGGGCCAGTTTAGAGGAGAAAAATTTTCATAGTCGTGTGAAAAGTGTCATAGATGAATTTACAAAATGCTCTACAATTAAACCAGATTCTGTTAAAATAATTAATACTACAAAAGATGGTGGTCCGTCAGAACATATCATGGAAATTGAATGTGAAGGGCCTGATTATTCAGTAGGGCAAACATTTGGATCTTATAATTCAGAAACCCCTCTAACTACAATAACAGTTCCTGTGGGTGATGGGGAGATTAATGTACCTCTGTACAAAGACAATTACGAATCAATCGAAGAGATTATGAAAATAATATTGCAAGAAATACCTTATAAAGAAATAAACAGAGAAAAGCTTTTGGACATTTTGCATAATTCTCAATCACCTCCTATTGAGAGAAACATAAATGAAGATGAAATTGTAACATCAACTTTTCATCCCTCTATAACACCCCAAGCAGCTCCACCAAATCATACCCGCGATTTAATTTTTGTTTATTCAGACATTATAAAGCCACAATTAGTGAGTAATACTTTTGCAAGATGTTTGAGGACAATCCTATTGATTCAAAATAGTGAAATTTATAAATCTTTTAATGCCATACAATATTTTCCTCTCGAAAAAAACAGTTTTGATACAATAGAAATACTTATAACATCTCAGAATGGAGAAACATACGATTTTCAGCCAAGCTCTACACCGACAATGTTAGTGCTTCATTTTAAGAGGAAACTGAGATGAGATCTTGCAAGGGTATAAATACATCTGAAATTGCAAATTTCTACACTCTATCAAACATGGCTAGCCTTTACACGTCGTATTATATGAAACAAATTGGACACGGAGAAATTGGGAATGTATACGTTCCTGATTTTTTCGGTGTACAGAGAGGAAGAGGTCTTGGGTCAATCCTTGGAGGTCTGATGAGATTTCTAAGACCATTATTTATGAATGGATTGTCAGCTCTCAAGACACAAGCTGCGAAAACTGGTGCTCAAATTCTAACTGATCTTGGTACAAAACCAATCAAACAGATTTTGTTGCAGCGTGGTACAGAGGCCCGAGATGAGTTGAAGCAGAAAATTATTAAAAAAGTACGAAATATGACTGGGGAAGGTATAAATACCAGATCTCGACAGAGAAATCCTATTCTTTCTACATCATCCTTACCTTCAGGATCTGCAGGAACAAGTAAAAAGCATAATATTCTCCACAAGATTAAATCAGCCATTTCAAAGAGGAAGCGCAAATTGAAGAAAGTGAAATCGAATAAAAATCAAAAACCGCGAAATTTAGACATTTTCTCATAATGGCAGAGTACAAAGAGTGCATGAAGAGCGAGTTGGATATTTTTCTAACACCTCCTGTGCAAACATCCATTCTACGCGCCGATGAAATCTCTTATCAACCATTGGCAAGCCTCGAGAATCCTAAAGTTATAGAATTTTACTCAGTCGCGCATGGAGATTGTTACCGAGATTTGTCTTCAATCTACATCAAATTTAAAATCCAACTCCTTAAGGAGAATGGCGAAAACTTCAACGAGGAGGATGTGGAGCAGCCAGGAGTTGTAAATAACATTCTTCATTCGATGATTCGTTCTGTCTCAGTTTCTCTAAATGGGAAAACAATTTCCCAAAATGAAGGAGACTATCATTATCGAAGCTACTTTGAGACTCTTCTAACCTATGGAAAGGGAGCAAAAGATACATTTCTACGCAATTCTGGATGGATTCGAGATACTGGGGGTATGGAAGATTTAAGTTTTACCAACACTGGGTTTACCGAGAGGCAGAATTTGTTTAAAAATAGCAAAGTAGTTGAAGTTTTAGGGAAACTGCATTGTGACCTGTTTAATCAACCCACATTTCTAATTAACAATGTGGATTTGCGAGTAATTATTACTCTTGAAAAACCATCATTCTTTATCTTATGCAGTGAAAGTCTGAACCCACAATTTCGCGTTCATGAAGCCACCATGTACATGAAGCAGGTGACTCTAAATCCTAACATATTGTTTGCACACAATAAGGTTTTGGAACATAAAAATGCCCAATATCATTATAAGAAAGTTGAAATTAAAACTGTTACAGTCCCATCAGGGTCAAACTCTATAAATCTAGATAACATTATTCACGGAGTTTTGCCCCGAAGAGTAATTTTTGCTATAGTGGATAATCTAGCATACAATGGCCAAAAGTCTAAAAATCCATTTAACTTCCATCATTACAATGTTTCAGATTTTGCTCTTCTTGTCAATGGTACACCTTATCCTGTACAACCATTGCAAATGAATTTTGCTCAAGATCAATATGCGAAAGCTTATCAAACTCTCTTCACGGGCACAGGGATTCATTATGATGATAGGGGCCATGAGATCACTTATAAAGATTTCAAGAATGGCTACTTTATTCTAGCCTATGATCTAAATCCCGATGCTCATTCACAAGGGTGTCTTTCTTTGTTAGATCAGGGCTCAATTCGTATAGAGGCACGTTTTTCGCAAACCATACAGAACACAATTACTTGTATTGTATATGCTGAGTATGATGCAAAGCTTGAAATAGATAAGAATAGGAACATCATCTTGTCATAAGAAAACCAGGAAAATGTTATAATAAAAATATTTTTCATGTGAAAATGATTTGTTTTATTATTAAAAATAGAAAATTCCCACAGCAATTAAAAAAATCCCACGACAATTAATCTGCAATCCCATATGGTACAGCCCGTGCCAATTTTTTGCTATCGGATGCACTCTTTAAGTGTGGCTGGCTCATATGTCCAGACAGCTGGCGCAGTAATCTGAGATCTTCTGTCTCTGCTATTTTTCCCACCAAGTGACGCGCGCAATTATTCCCACGGGGCATGTGTATGTGTATGAAAATGTATGGCATGCATGGGAAATGGCTATATGGGATATCTATGCATGGGTGACGTCAGCC